>NC_090269.1:271592127-271892961 GCF_040414725.1 Anabrus simplex | reverse complement strand
GGCTGCCCACAGTGGGGTTCGAACCTGGAGGCAAGCCCATTGTTGCGTAAACCAAACCGCACAGCGAACTCGCTCGGTTGTTCAAGTTCCCATGGATAGACCACTTCACCAACGAGGAGATACTCCGCCGTACTGGTAAATTATATAAAGTCTTAACTCTAAAAAAATGAAAGAGGTCAGCCCATTTCGTTCACAATTTCTGAAATGACGAAAGCTGTAGAACATTGGCACCATAGGCCAAGCGTTAATCACGCGGCTTAGAAATGTTAAATTAGAAGCCATATATATCTTCGATTGTCGTAGGTCTTAACCACCCCCTGTCCGGCTCCATGGCTAAATGGTTAGCGTGCCAGCCTTTGGTCACAGGGGTTCCGGGTTCGTAACCATCATTGGTTAATTTCGCTGGCACGGGGGCTGGGTGTGTGCTGTCTTCATCGTCATTTCATCCTCATCACGACGCGCAGGTCGCCTAAGGGATTTAAATCGAAAGACCTGCATGTGGTGAGCCGAACATGTCCTCGGACACTCCCGGCACTGAAAGCCATACGTCATTTCATTTCATACCACCCCCTCCCTCGATTACCCATCATTTTTATAGGCCTGGACATTTTCATCAAATCGCTCTCTTCTTGAAGGTTGCCTCGGTCGGCCTTCCTGTCGTAAATGTCCATTTTTTTTTTTTTTTTAGCCTTAGAGTACAATCGAGCGAAAGTTGATTATAAGAGTCCTGAATCCCAACGTAGTTCGGACGCTAAACAAACTTCTGCTTTCTGCTGACATTCACGCTATGAAATCTAAGTCCTCAACCTTACATGAGGTGATCCGTACTCCCACGTTAGAACATCGAGCGTATGCTCCTTGTGACATCCTGGACGACTGAAATTTAGCATCATTTGAACTAAGTGTGTTATATTAATACACAGTATATTATTACACATACGTTTATATTCACATACAGTACACGAACACAGTGCATTGTAATGATTACATGATTTATCATGTCATTACTGAATTCGTCTCGAGGTTGTGCTCGCAGATGTTGTTAATGATGATGATGATGATGATGGTTATGATGTTTGCTGTTTAAAGGGGCCTAAGAGCTAGGTCATCGGCTCCTAATGGTACGAGGTGTACAAAATGAAAATGAAAACTTCAAAATGTATCCACTGACTAGAATTAAAAATGAATCATGATGAAAAAATAATCGTGGAACAAAAACAATTCACAATGCCTTAATTACTGGAAATAGTTTTATTATCTAAAGTGGTTCAAAATACACTTCACTGGCCCCTCATAATTGTACTAATCACTAGTAAAGGAGAACTATGGTGTTCCTCCTATAGTGGTACTAATCACAGTTAATATGGACCCATGGTACGTATGGTATACACAATGACATTACTCGCAGATAACACAAACCCATGGCGTTACGCACATAAGAGTACGATTGACAAGCAACGCAGACCAATGTTGTTCCGCACATATTGGAAATAATCACGGTCGCGAGTATTCCCGTGGTGTTCTTCACTTAGTGAAACTATTAAAGGTCACGTATACTCATGGAGATGCTCACATGATGGTACTAATCATAGGCATTGTAGACTCATGGTGTTCTTCATATAATGGTATTACTCCCACAGTAATCCTGCCCTGTTGATACGATTCGCATTCCATGGGTAGTAGTGATATTATTCTAAAAGAGTGCACGACCAGGCACATGTAGTAGTACTAATCGTAAGTAATGTCGATCCATGGTGTTCATCGCGTAATGGTGTTACAAGTCGCAAGTAATGTCGATCCTTGGTGTTCCCCACGTAATGGTACTAATCACAAGTAGTCTCATGGTTCTAATGCCATCATCTCTTGGTCGCTCCTTTTAGTCGCGTCTTACGACAGACAGGGGATGTCGTGAGTTTATTCTTCGTCTGCATTCCCTACCCACAGGGGGTTGAGAGAGAGAGAGAGAAAGAAATAGGAGAAAAAGAAAGGATCCGACACTTCGAAAAATGAAGTACCGAATAAAGGAAGACAAAGGCCACGAAAGGCGTGATCATGAAAGACTCCCTAGGCCTCGAATGCTCCAATTCCGTGGGGTCGTAAAAGAACAAAAGTTGACCAACGGAGGTCAGACAGAATAGATGAAAGTGAGGAGTCTGGCACAAGTAAGTGGAAGCAAGGCCAAGAATCACTCGCAATCCTCACACTCCCAAGTTGAGAGCGTCTTGGCCCTTTTTCAGTCACTTCTTATGAAAGGCAGAAGATACCCTGGGTGTATTCTTCGTATGCCTCCCCCACCCATACGGGGGTGCCAAAAGTTGACAGTTTTAATGCTCTCGTGTTGGCACCTACACAGGTCACGATTCCGCATAGCTTTTAGCATGTCTTCTATAGCAAAGAGAGTCGTGGATTCATATAAATGTAACTATTATTCGAGTATTTGTATTCACAGATTATGGATACCTCCATCTCTCCCTAAAGTCAATCTCTTTTAATTTAAAGCAAAGTTCCATTTCTTTTTTAAAATAGGATTTAGTTTCGTATCTAACACGAGTTTTCTATTAGGCTCCTAGCTCACTTCACTGGCCTTGTGGGGTACGGCGTTTCTTCCACTTCCTTGTGTATTTTCTTTTACAACACCTGTCTTCCAGCCCAGACGCCTTCGAGTTGTTTAAATAGGCAACGTTAGTCTCGTGTCGGTAGACTTACTGGCACGTATAAAAATATCGAAGGAACAACTTCCCGGCATATTTCAACCTTCCTGTCCGATCTTCTTTCGTCAACTCTTGATCTCTTCCGATCCCATTAGTATTGGGTTTGTGTGTGAAACTTACAGAGTCTTTATGTTTCATGTGATTTGTACCCCTTCCGTTCCCTTCGCCGATATTATCATTCTAAGAACGATCGAAACTCTTTCGCTTCCTCTCCTGATTAATACCTAGACAGGATGGTTAACTCGTACTTTCCCATGATCCCCACCGTTTCACTCCAGTGGTATTTTAAGAGGGTCCAAATCCGGAAGTCACTTGTCGGTGGATGGACGGCTACGTAAAAGAAAAATACATATGCTGAGCTAACTTTTGGGCACCTGGCCGTCCCTGAAAGCCATAAAATCGGTTAATGAGACGTAATAATATATACATATTTTTTGGCATCTACTTTACTTCGCACCGACACTTAGAGATTACGATAGGATTGAACAAGGCAAGGAATACAGAGGAAGTGACCGTGGCCTTAATTAACCCACAGTCCCAGTATTTGCATGGTGTTAAGATGGGAAAGTACGGAAAACAACTCCAAGGCTTCCGACAATGGGGTTCCAACTCGCCATCTCCCGAATACAAGCTCACAGCTACGTGACGACCAACTCGCTCGGTAACAATAAACTCATGCAGAGCAGGATTACTAGATCAATACCTTACAATGCACCGATTTTATGTCAGACTGATCGACAGCGATAACACTAAATATTTTGTAAGGAACTTCAGAAAAGTATTTGTCATACATTCGATCAAGGACGTAGTACGGTACGTTAGTAACCTTAGTAATCTGACGGGTTTGAGGACACCCTACTGGATTATCAGCGTGAGAATGTGAAACGTTCACAGAAAGTGTAATATTTTGTTCGACAAAACGGACACCTATTATAGTTCAACTAACTTCAAGAAGATATTATTGTAACCAAGTCTCCTCGTGTGGATTACTTGCCATTACATTAATTCGGTCGGGAATCGAAACCGGGACTCTATGAATCGAAGGCCAGTAGGCTGATCATTCAGCAAGGGGACGGACAAACTTAACACTGTAGTGTTCGCACGAATGACGACTGCCATCCAGGTATACTGTTTTCATTTTTATAACATTTCACTGGAGAATGTAATGTAATCCTCAGATGTAACGTAATAAATCTCTAAAGTTTAATTGATCAAGATGGGCCATTATTATGACATCTCTTAAGAATGGAAATTACAATAATCACCCAAACGAGCGCTGCCTTTCCAAATTCATGTTTAAATTTTCTAAAATTCATATTTTCTTCCTTAAGTTGCCAGAATGACTGATATGCTGTAACATGGGATATTATTGACACAGTGGGAGAATACTGATCCTTCCGTCTTCTTGGTACATAAAATTGGATTCTGGCTGTGAAATATCCGCAAGATAATGAGTTGAGGTAGACCCAAACTGCTCATGAGATGCAAACCGTTTGATTACATAAACATTTGGTAAGACAGAAAGGTAACAGGCAAGTGTGAATCGTTCAGAGGAGTATTTAATATGTTTGTTAGGTGTGCTGCTACAAGTACAAGACCATTAATCAATTCAGTAGTTTGTTTTTCAAATAGATTTTCCAGGAACACATACAGGGTAGTCGGAAACAACGTAAACCAGATATAGAGGGTTGGACATCCTGATAAATCTTTTTTTTTAAACAACTCGTTATCAATTGCCATTATAATTTTATCAGCTACTGAAGTTAGGCAACCAGATCCCTCGCTTGAGAGCCATGCCTAGAAATCAGCATCAAACACAAACATATTATGGTTTCAGCCGGTGTTACGGTAGCGTACTTGCTATGGCAGGATCACGTCAACTCGGAGTTCTGGGTTCAAATCTCTCCCCTGAAAATTTTGTTTTTCTTCTAATGGTGCTCTCGAGCTGGTCTCAGGTCACTGCAGATATGACAACACCGCCTCACAAAGCCCATTTTAATTCGACCACGACAACGGCGCGAGATGTCTAATTATTTCTTTCAAATTATTTATCAGTACGATCAACTCTCTAAAAGCTGGTTCACGTTTTATTCTGACCACCCTATAGACACAGTCTGTCACCGATATTCAAATGATTCAAGGGAGGACGATTCACATAATGAAGGTGGTTTAAGATGCAAAGATATATAAGTAGCTGCAAATTTCCGGGAAATTCATGAACTGTTTCATGAATATATTAACATAAGGTCAGACATAGGAATTAAAATGAAAAGCATATATCATCCAAGCAAGCACTCACTTTGGAGTTTATGGCGCGAGCACTCGAGTGTTAAGAGACACGTTGCTATTTCAACAACGAGGTGTATTTATTAAGTCCATGAAGTTAGATTATCATATATGTAGATCACAAAATGGTGAATAAAAATAAATTAAATCAGCATGATGCTGAATAAATTTCACATAGATAACTCCGAAGAAAAATTCATAATGTTCTTCTTCTTCTTCTTCTTCTTAATCTGTTTACCCTCCAGGCTCGGTTTTTCCCTCGGACTCAGCGAGGGATTCCACCTATACCGCCTCAAGGGCAGTGTCCTGGAGCTTCAGATTTTGGGTTGGGGGATGTAACTGGGGAGAATGACCAGTACCTCGCCCAGGCGGCCTCACCTGCTCAGCTAAACAGGGGCCTTGGTGGGGAAGGGAAGGTTGGAAGGGACAGGCAAGGAAGAGGGAAGGAAGCGGCCGTGGCCTTAAGTTAGGTACCATCCCGGTATTTGCCTGGAGGAGAAGTGGGAAACCACGAAAAACCACTTCCAGGATGGCTGAGATGGGAATTGAACCCACCTCTTCTCAGTTGACATCCCGAGGCTGAGTGGACTCCGTTCAAGCCCTCGCACCACTTTTTAAATTTCGTGGCAGAGCCGGGAATCGAACCCGGGCCTCCGGGAGTGGCAGCTAATCGCACTAACCACTACACCACAGAGGCGGACTTCATAATGTTCATTAAGTTTAATAATACTAATTTGTACAATTTGTAAATATTATTCTTATCAAGGCTTTATTGCTTTCCTTTAATCATTCAACATTTTATTTATACCAAACTCAGATGACTCCTCTACTTACCTTTGCCTTACTGAAGAGGTATAATGCATGGGGGAGGGGAGATAAGAATAAAGAGAGTAGTTAAAATAAATTAAAATACCTGCCTACAGTAACACTGTGTAATGGCTGTGATCCAGCCATATTTCATTTTTTCTCATAAATATCACAACCAAGATTTCCTACGCTTGAAGAGAACTTCAACAAGGTAACATAGCAACACAAATCATTCATCGCAACAACGCAGTTACTCTCTGTCTGTCGTTGATTTTTCGGTGGTCCAAGCGCATTGGCGCCCATTTCAAGGTTCTTTCGTATAAATTCCTTTGCCTTAATTAAGGACTAAATATTTTAAAATATAATCCAGCGTTACCATGTTAATAGTAAGAAAGGAGTAGTCAAGCTGGGAAGTTGACTACTGACATTATTTCAACCGTGAGCTAACATTCAAAGGAAATCGATTTAGTTGTTACACAGTGGCGGTGGGCTCTCAGGAGCACATGAGCACGTGAACACTCAGTTTTAATACATATTTACGCATTCATGGATAATTTAAAACTTTCCTTTCTTTCGACCTGATTTCAACAATCGATCGAAAGCATTCGACTTATATCGTAGCTCCGTTACACCGACAGTTGTTCGTTTTGACTGACAGTGCAGCGAGCACACTGGATAATGCGCTATTGTGCTGAAGACTATACGCATGCGCAAAGCAGATGACGTCAGGGTTTTCTGCACTGATATTCCCATTAGCGAAGAGCACGGCAAGGTACGTGCCTTGTCGTCTAGAGCCACCCTCAACCCAGTGGCAGTATTACAGTTGACCACAAGGGTCCGCCACCTCCTCTATTACGGTTGGCCACAGCCTCCCAGGAGCTACTATTGCATTACATTACCGGCAGATTTCGCTAGTACCCTAATTCTGAATAGGCATTTTCTAGCTCGTTGTGAACAGGTGTTTGTAATCGCGGGAAGAAGTTTGCTTTACCTTGTGACTGGAAAATCTTTTCAAGTGAAATTAATTTAAGTGTTCTGTTCTGCTTCTGTGTTTGTATGGTTTATGACCATGGTATTCTTTGTGTAAGAGGAAATGAATTCGGTTCAGGTAATTTTAACCAGTGAAATATTAACCTATCAGGATAAGTTAGAATTTAAAAGGCTTGGGCCGAACAGACCAAATTTGATTATCGAAAAATTTACAAAAACTGACAAACGCGAGTATAGGCGTAAGTTTAAGAGAGAAGTGTACGAAACACGCAAGTGGCTCTGTGGATGTAGATCTAGGAACGCGCTTTTTTGTTTGCCCTGTTTATTATTCAACAAAGAAAGAAGTGAATGGAATTCAGCTGGGTGCACAGACCTTGCTCATTTGAGTGCAAAAATAAATAAACATGAAAATTCTCATGCACACAAAAACGCGAGTATTGAATTCCCTACGGTAATATTGTCTATAATTTCCAAGACGAGAATAATTAACATATGACACAGTAGAACTCTGCGGGCCCCGTGGTGTAGGGGTAGCGTGCCTGCCTTTTACCCGGAGGCCTCGGGTTCGATTCCCGGCCAGGTCAGGGATTTTAACCTGGATCTGAGGGCTGGTTAGAGGTCCACTACAATTGAGGAGCTATCTGACGGTGAGATGGTGGTCAAAAAGCCAAGAATAACGGCCGAGAGGATTCGTCGTGCTAACCGCACGACACCTCGTAATCTGCAGACCACCGGGCTAAGCAGCACTCGCTTGGTAGGCCGTGGGGTTTTGTTTGGTTCTACACTAACAGCCAGGTGAAGTTCGTGCTATTTAAAAACCAAGAATAGTGCTCGCATCCTTCAATATTCGCAGTGTAATAAAGTTATTGTGCATTTTACTTAAGTTCTACACTAACAAATTAGTCTCGTATAAAATTTTTCCACGGTTACAGGGGTTCTACCAAATTATTTGTGAAGAAGGAACCGTACAAGGAACTGTTAGGGAAATTATTTTCGTACCTATGTTACTTTTTTGCTGATTTGAGATATGAACAAAAATGTTGTTGTGAACACCCTAAAAATTTTGTCACGAGCCGCCACTGTTGTTACACATAAGTGAGGTAGTGTAAGAACAATGATTTGATGCAGAGAAAGCCAAATATATATGTGAGACAGATGATAACAAACTTACCGTTGAGCACATGCACCAGCACGGTCTTGAGATTGGCGTTGGAAGGGTGGCAGGTGTATTTCCCCGAGTCAGGTGTGTTCGCTCTTTGGATCAGCAGGTAACTGGTAGTGACGTCACCCTTCTCCGTGATGACACTTACACCACCTCTTGGAGAGTCATAGTTGATCTCCTGCAAAGATACGAAAACTTTAATCATACCTGTATGTGATACCATATGAAGATCTAAGATTACATTAGTGCATCATGACGTTCACTCCGCATATAGGTTAACATAGAACATGTGCAGATAACATGGCACGTTGATAACTTAGCAAGTGTTTCTCGAAATGTTATCAATATCAAGACCAGAATACGCGAAATAAGCGATACAATGTTCTCTCCCCTTATCAATTCAAATTGCGAAAACTCAGATTTAGCACTGGAAGGGCATATTCATTTCAGAGAACTTTAGTGATAGATGTTGCACTTATGTTTAACCCCAATATCAACATTGAATTAGAATACCTTGGGATGTATTATCAAAAAAAATCGTAGTCCCTTCCAGATCATACCGCGGGCTAAAAGCATTATCGGTAGAGCACGTCCCGCCAGAGATGTGTCTGGTTGAAGGAGTTCGGATGGTACTCATAACACCTTAGTAGGCTATGTATGAAGTCTTCCATTCCGTGGAAAGAATTGTAGATGAAGAACTACTGGAAAATACATTGGAAAGGAAAGAAAGAAAGAAAGAAAGAAAGAAAGAAAGAAAGAAAGAAAGAAAGAAAGAAAGAAAGAAAGAAAGAAAGAAATAAGGGAACGGCATGTTCCGTTCCTGTATGAACATCATCAGATTTTATTAAATCACATTTGCTACGCATGTAATAATATGCAATTATATACACACAATAAAAGTAATTTAATAGATTTGGATGTTGGTGTTGACGAACGAAACGTGGTATTCTATTATTAAATGCTTTCTTTTCCATGTGTTTTATACTAATCGTTAAAACTTGTATTATTTATGACGGACTGGGGAATTTAAGGGTTAAGTTAACATAGTGGAAACTAAAAATGAAATGGCTTTCACATAATCGTAATAGTATATAGTAAGAGTCCATTAAATAAGGAAGATAAAAGAGTGCACCCTGCTTACAGTTGAGCAAATTACAGCAATAGAAGTTGTCCAATGACCACGATGTTTCTTATTTTTTAAGTGAAACATCGAATGTATCTTACGCACTGGAGTTCCTTTGTTTCACCTTCACCGAAAGACTTGCTGTTGTCGTTTCATGTAAAAGGATAGAAGTATCGTTGGCATATAATTTGTGAAATTAATGTGCCTGTATATGTAACTTGATGAGACAGGAATTGCGTACGGTGTGACCTATTTATGTATGGCAGGCATCACCTTGGAATTACATGGAGCTGAATATTACAGGAAAACAAGGCACTCGTAGGTCGGATAAGGTGAGAGCAGAATTCTTACTGACTTGTGTGCTTTGTTGTGCACCAGGGTGAGGCAATTATTGGCGATCGAATAATAATAATAATAATAATAATAATAATAATAATAATAATAATAATAATAATAATAATAATAATAATAATAATAATAATAATAATAATAATAATAATAATCGAATTTTCCTCTGACTTACGCCAAACAGCATGAAGTTCCAGACCGTAGTTCCAGAAATACTGAAGAACAGATTCCCAAAACGGGGAGATAAGCAGTTGTTTAGCGACATCATTTGTGCATATTTATTTTATTGCCATTAAAATGAACTGCAATGTGATAGCAGTCGGAAGCGTTCCCGGTAGAAGCCAAGAAAACCGTTGCCGTCACTGGAACGAGATAGAAACCCTCCCTCATGTTCTTGGTTTCTGCTCGAAAGGGGAACTATTGAGAAATAAGAGGCACCATAGGGTCAGGAGTAGTATTGCAGAACTTCTCAAAAAATCTGGCAGATTTGAAGTCTTTGAAGAAGTGCACTGTATCTCTAGTGATGGATCTAGTAAACGTGCAGACATTGTCGCGATTGACAGGAAGAGAAACATCGGTGTTGTTATTGATCCAACAATAAGGTTTGAGAATAACAGTTCACAGGACAAAGAAGTTGATTCTGAAAAGGAGAGACACTACGAACCCTGCTTTAAGTACTTTGAAGAAGAGTATCACATACCTGCAGGTTGCTGGGAAGTGATTGGGTTACTCTTCGGTGCGCGAGGATCTGTCACAAAATTTTCAATGAATTTCTTCCTTCGTTTTGGTATTCCCATTTCGTATCTAAAAGATATTTGTTTACATGTTTTACGAGATTCTTTGGCAATGGTAAGTCATCATTTGTACGGTATGTGTAAAGAAAAATAAAGTTTTCCTTATCGGGGATAGCTGTAGGGCTACAACAGGGGAAATTCAAAATTAAAATATATATATATACTCATTTTATCCTAAGATAAATAGTGCGAAAATATATAATAATTTGATGCTGTTACCGTACGGTACCCCTTGTTCTAGGGCAGCTACCCTTGCGGATTCTCTCTCTCTCTCTCTCTCTCTTGTAATTAATTCTGTTGTAAATATTTGTGGATATTTGTACCTATAGTTTCATGATCAAGAAGGTGACTCCTTGCTTAGGCTGAGTCAACCCATTATGTTACTGGCACAAGCCGAACCTTCCTAAAATAATAATAATAATAATAATAATAATAATAATAATAATAATAATAATAATAATAATCATAATCAGTAATAACAACAGCTATTGGTTTCATAAATTCTAAAATGATGCCATCTAAGCAGCCTGCATACAAATTTCGACAACAAAATTTGCTACCATCCAACAACCAAGCGGAATTTTACAGGATAATTCCCAATGCTGAGTTAGTCCTGTGAGGTAACATAAAGTACAAGAGCAGGGATCTTTAATAGGCCGGCGATTATGGTTTTCCGGATCTTAGGATTATGTTATTGTTACGGCCCTATTTGTCCTTTTTCATACGTTCAAAACCTTCCTTCATCAAAGAGTTTGCATCATTCTCCTTTCATTTGTTATCGAAATTACGCTGGCATGATCATTTCTTCATTTTCTTTCGTTTTCACACAAGAAACATCATCAGTATACCATACTGACTTCGATAAAGTGTACTCACCCTCATATTCTGTAGATTCAGCAATAATATTTCCTATCCGAGCTGATACTCGCTCCGTTGTGAAGCCCTGTCTTCATCCAAGTCGATCTCCACTTCTACCGTTCAATTCTTTCACCATAGATGGTACTAAAAATAATCCGGTGTTCACCCTGATACGTTAAATTATGCGTTGGTGAAGTTATAATTCACTTATTTGTATTTGTGTACCAACTTTCATGTACAAAAGTAAAACCACTATAGTAACAAAGGCAAATGAAGAAATGTACAGCCAAGGGGTCCCTTCCCCAATCAATCTCATTCACTTGAACAGGGTCCTACAGACGTTTCGTCCCTATCATCACACTCTCCCCGTATGTATGGCCAACCCTTGTTCCATTCCTGCACGTGGTCGGGTATGAAGCTTCTTAGCGAGTTTTTACGACCGGATGCCCTTCCTGACATCAACCTCATCAGAGGAGTTAATGGGATGAAAAGAGTGATATGATTTATGATGTAAGAAGTCAGAGGATGAACACCAATGCCGGCACACAGCCTACGCCTGTCGAATATAACCACGGGCTTTATGCTTAAGGCTTTATGTCTCCATCCGACAGACCAATCACCATCAACAGCGTCATATGCCCTAACTCCATATGAGCACTTCGGATAAATTTGGAATTTAATCCAGGCTTTTTTCACGCAATCTAGTGATTAGAAATTGTATACTACCAACTCTCCTACCCTCACGACGAACATTCTGATGGTGAAAATTTTTTCAACCAACGGGACTCGAACCGGCTAATCACGGTGTCAGACCATATAGACTTCACACCTTAATGATCATAGCTACCAGGCGGGCTTTCTGGGCTTTCTCATCACTCTCTCCCTAACATCCTGGCCAGAGAGATGTTTCTCTATTGGGTGGCCCACGCCTCTCCCTCAGGGTTGGGATGAATGCATTAGAAAAACAAAAAAATTAGTGTACCATGTTCCAGATCTTCACAGTATCCCTAATAACATTTTTGGTTTACGACTCAAGACCTAATTGTACACCTTTTTTCAGGGAAACCGAATAGCCGACGATACGATAGGAAAGAGGTACAACTGGGAAGAAAGCGATCATGGTCTTAATGAAGGTACGACCCCAGCATTTGCCTCGTATGAAAATTTGAAACCTCGGAGAACCGTATTCATTGTGGGGCTCGAACGCACAATGTTCTGAATATTTTATGTTCTGGTAAATCTAGACACACTTAAGTATCTAGTGATACCTCGAGACTGAACTGGTGTAGAGCCCGCCACTCAAGGCTCAGCAAACTAGCTACTTAGGCCTCCTAAATTAATAGGTTTCGAATCAAGGATATCTGTTGTACCACAGCGGTGTCTGTGATTTCCAGTATCTTTATTACCTTCTCGAGAATTGTCCAATTATAATAATCTTTTATATATGGCCTGTTTTGATTTCGATCCAACTCTTAGCTAAGCGTCCAATAGACCGAGTTTCTAGGCTGGTAACATATGAACCGCTTGGTAACTCTCTCTCTACTGTAAATATTAAGTTTTTGTGACTATCCACTTCTTTATGTATTTTCCTATATTTATTAAAAGTTGTTTCATTTTCATTTCTCTCATCAAGTCTTCGAATTTTTACAATCTCACCTTGTATACCCTCAGGCATACTTCATAAATCTTATCTCCGAAACAGCGATCCTAATTCCTTCTCATTTTCCAATTGTTTATGTTTCACTCCCATACGAAAGGACTGGTCGAGCTGATACTTTGTAAATAAGGATGGCTTCGCTTCTGCAATAACAACGATAATAGTAATAATAAGAAGAAGAATAATAAGAATAAGATGAAATGAAATTGCGTATGGCTTTTAGTGCTGGGAGAGCCCGAGGACATGTTCGGCTCGCCAGGTGCAGGTCTTCTTCTTTGACTCCCGTAGGCGACCTGCGCGTCATGATGAGGATGAAATTATGATGAAGACGACACATACACCCAGCCCCTCTGCCAGCGAAATTATCCAATGATGGATAAAATTCCCGACCCTGCCGGGAATCGAACCCGGGACTCCTGTGACCGAAGGCCATCACGCTAACCATTTAGCCATGGAGACGGACAAAATAATAATAATAATAATAATAATAATAATAATAATAATAATAATAATAATAATAATAATAATAATGGGTAAAGAAAACAAGGTCATCTCCGTACAGGCCATGAAGGCCCTTGGAGGGATGGAAAGTAAAGGCTTCCAGTACCCGTAACCTCAGCACTGGTGGAATAGAGTGGTTAGCTCTTTGCCCGTTACTTTGCACCCGGTAATTAACCTGGTACTCATTTTTGGTGTAGGCTGAGTGAACCTCTAGACCACATGCACCTCCGGAAGCGGAAATAATAATTGGTAATCATATCAATTATTTGAAACAGTGGATCATGCAGTGGCACCACTACTTCACAGGCACGAACACTTGGAAATACACCACTGTCTATGGGAAAGAGTAGTCCGAAGCAAAATGCTCGTTATGCAAACGAAGGCAGCGTGATGACTGTTGACTGCACCTCAGTTTGGAAACTCCACAAAGAGTGCTCATAGTAGATCAAATTAAATTTATAAGATCTTTATGGGTTTTCTTCTTGTTGTGAAAGAAGGGAATCTTATTTCTATTTATACTGATTCTTGTAGGAAAGGAAATATAACATTTCCAGCCTGGCAGCCTTTATCTGATGAAATTCTCATTTCGTAAGTAACATCACAACCATATTTTGATGTTCTTCTTGTTATTACTGGGTGGAACGGCATATTATCTCTCTTTTGTCATTGAAGAATAAAACGAACCTATACATCTCATTTTAAGAAGGAAAATTGTAACCTCGGGGAAGTGCAGTTTTCAGACTTCAGCACAAAGTGGAGTCGCACAACTTTATGCACGATTCAAAATTCAAATTCAGGGCACATAAGCGATTGTACTAGAGAAAAGAGCCAGGAATAGAGTTCAAATTAACGGACATATTTATAGAACACAGGTATATCAGAGGCAACTCCCAACACGTATAAACCTATAAGCTCACCACCCTAGAATCCTGCGTGAAATAAAATTTATGCAGAGATACGTTAATAATAATAATAATAATAATAATAATAATAATAATAATAATAATAATAATAATAATAATAATAATAATAATAATAATAATAATAATTCACTTATCTACAACAAATTTTCAAACGTTATTTATATTTATATTTATTCACACTTGCAAAACGCTTAAATGCTTATCTGACGGTGAAGTTTTAACACATTTTTATATTTTGTTTTCGATTTGGTTTACGCCGCATTGACACAGATAGGTCTTATGGCGACGATAGGATAGGAAAGGGCTAGGTGTGGAAAGGAAGCGACCGTGGCCTTAATTATTTTCTTGGTGTGAATATGGGAAAACATAGATAATCATCTTCAGCACTGCCCACAGTGAAGTTCGAATCCACTATCTAGCGAATGCAAGCTGATAGAATCTTTATACACTTCAGGGATTCGTATAGATTAAAGTGATGATAATAATTCCTTGTAGCTATTGTTAGCCTGATACCGCCCTCCGACGGGGGTGGGAGACATCGGCCGTGAATGAGAAACTACACGTTATTGTAGTGGAGGGTAGTGTTGTATGTGGTGTGTAAATTGCTGGGATGTTGGGTATAGCACAAAAAACAAACAGGAAGGACTGCAACAATGTATAAAATAGTGTTACAACTTCACCGGCAAATGAGCACATAAGTGCTTTGCAGGTTACTGAACGTTTGAAATTTTGTTGTAGATGAGTGAATATATCAAATAAAACAAATATTTAAGAATGAAATTATTATTGTTGTTATTCTTTTTCATCTTCTTCTTGTCGTTTGGGCCTACTGAGGACCACGGGGCTCGTTTCGCCTACTTGTATGGAAATTCTGTTTTTCTTCTTTGCCCAGAAAGCTTTCATTTTCTGGCTGTGTGCTTGTTTCCTTTCCTCGGTCCATTTTGGTCGGGTGGAGCCTGTACTCTGACTTCTGGCGAGAGACTCTCGAAAGACACCTTGAAAGGTCAACTGCCGGAATAATACACGATCCTGTATGGTTTGTTCTGAAATCCCCAGCTGTTCTAAGTCGAATTTCACTGTGGTGATCCATTTAATTTTGCACGATTTCCCTCTGCCTGTAGTGGTAAAGATCTTGCTGGTAAGTCTGTAAGCACTCATACGAGTCAAATGTCCGTAGAAAATCACCTCTTCCTCATGGATGTAACTATGTCTTCTTGATGGTCATAGATATCATTGTTGTGCCTTATCCTGTAAGTACTATCCCCTTCTCTTATTGGTTCTAAAATCCTCCTTAGTATTTTTCGTTCCTTGAGCCCTAGCTTCCTCAGTGGACCTTTTCTGTCCATCAAAAGACACTCAGAGGCGTACAGTACGGACGGTCTTATTATTGAATTGTAATGTTGGAGTTTTTAGGTTCTTAGAGAGGCACTTGGATGTATAGATGCTCTTACAGGTATGGTAGATCCTTTCCAGCTTGGTGCATCTGGTATCTATTGCTAATGTCTCATTCTCGGTTGCTGAAATCCACTCCCCTAGGTACTTCACTGTAGGAACCTTATGAATGGTGGTGTTTTCAAATGGCATAGTAGGTGGGACTCCTTTTATGTTAGTTCTGAACTCAGTTTTCTTTATATTGACCCTCAAGCCTGTTTTAGCTGCTACGGTATAGAGGCTCTGTATTTGGTGAGTAGCTACTTCTATGTTGTTGGCTAATAAGGTAACGTCGTTGGCAAAAGCCAGGAAAAGTACACTGAGATTATCTTTACAAGATTTTCAGTCCACTTCCTGGAGGTAATGTGGCAGTCCATTCCCTGATAATCTTCTCTAGAACGCAATTAAAGAGAATGCAAGAAATTCCATCACCTTGTCTAACTCCCGTTTGGATAGAGAAACTCTCTGAGAGCTCACCTCTGAACTTTACATTGGAGGTGGTGTTCTTCAGCGTAACCTGGATTAGTCTGGTGGTCTTCTCATCCAGGCGTAATTCCCATAAGGTGGAGAAGAGGGTCTGCTTATCTACTGAATCATATGCCTTCTGGAAGTCCACTAGTATGACTACCCATTGGTGTCCGCCACGATTCTTGTACCTCAGGATTGTCTTGAGGTTCTGTATCTGCTCTGTGCAAGATCTGTTTGCGCGAAAACCGGCCTGATATTCACCTAATTGGGAATCCAGTTGACCGACTACTCTGGTTTGCAGAGCTTTTTGTAACCGATATTAGAGAGATGCCCCTGCAGTTGTCAAGGTCTATCTTACTACCTTTCTTGTGTAGAGGATGGATCACCGCTGAGGTCCATTCCTCAGGTAAGGTCTCCATTGCCCAAATATCCTCTGTGATCTAAAGGATACTTTGTATGGATTGTTGGTCAGCATGTTTCCACATCTCCGCTACTATACCGTCTTCACCTGAGGCCTTGTTGTTCTTTAGGCTCTTGATAATCTCCCTTATTTCTTCAATGGTTGGCGGTGTGCAACCTTATAGCACGTAGGGCAACCAAACGTCGGTGTTGTTTGTCCAACCCTTGTCCAGTTTCTCTATGGACTCGGGTATGAGATGAGATGAATCTGTCGTGGCGGGGTTTTATGCCCGGATGACCTTCCTGACGTCAACCTCATCAGAGGAGTTAATAAACGTCGTCGCCATAAGACCTATCTGTGTCGGTGCGACTTAAAGCCCCTAGCAAAGAAAAAGTTAATTAACGAAAATGAAATGTCGTATGGCTTTTAGTGCCGGGATATCCCACGACGGGTTCGGCTCGCCAGGTGCAGGTCTTTCTATTTGACACCCGTAGGCGACCTGTGCGTCGTGATGAGGATGAAATGATGATGATGACAACACATACACCCAGCCCCCGTGCCATTGGAATTAACCAATTAAGGTTAAAATTCCCGACCCGGCCGGGAATCGAACCCGGGACCCTCTGAACCGAAGGCCAGTACGCTGACCGTTCAGCCAACGAGTCGGACAAATAAACGAAATAAATGACGTGATATATGATGGTAGGAAGGAATAGGGTGAAACCCGGTGCTGGCACATAGCCTACTCCTGTCGAATAGCACGCTCAAAACTTAACGTCTCCATCACCATTAACAGTGTCATATGCCCTCACTCCAGATGAGCATTGTGGAGAGGTTTGGAATCGAATCCAGGCTTTTGGCACGCAATCTAGCAATAAGAAATTGTACACCACCACCTCCCCTACACTGTCGGCCAACATTCTGATGCTGAAACATTTTTGCACCAACGGGATTCGAACCGGCTAACCACGGTGTAAGAACGCTCAGACTTCAACGCCTTAACCATCATGGCTACCAGACGGTCTGAAACCAAACATCTGTAATATAATAATCAATGGACATTTGTTTGCAAGTGAGGGTCTTCAACAATAGCTTCAGAAGCGTAGACTTCATTTTCTTTTGTTTTTTGCTATCAGTTACCAATAGTATATCAAATGGTGAACCCTACTTCTCCTCCAAATTCAGGGGAATGTTACGTAGTCTTTCCTACTTTATACTTCAGATGGTTATGTATAGGTATCTCACCCATGCATTCTAGGTTCAGATCTCGGTGCTACTATGGAAAAATGCTTGTGTTTAACAAAACGTGCTGGTGATGATTTTAGTGTTAAACGAAACCCTCTAAGACTTACAAGGGAAAGGAGGAATATCCAAATTTTCTAAACATTCCGCTCCCAGACGAAACTATCTTCACATCGGTCTGTTTTCAGAGCAACTTTGCATTACGGGAGCGAAAACTGGTTGGACTCAGGATATCTTATTCATAAATTAGAAGTAACAGACATGAAAGTAGCAAGAATGATTGCTGGTACAAACAGGTGGGAACAATGGCAGTAGGGTACTCGGAAAGAGGAGATAGAGGCTAATTTAGGAATGAACTCGATGCATGAAGCTGTACGCATAAACCGGCTTCGGTGGTGGGGTCATGCAAGGCGAATGGAGGAGGATAGGTTACCTAGAATAATAATGGACTCTGCTATGGAGGGTAAGAGAAGTAGAGGTAGACCAAGACGACAATGGTTAGACTCGGTTTCTAACGATTTAAAGATAAGAGGTATAGAACTAAATGAGGCCACAACACTAGTTGCAAATTGAGGATTTTTGCGACGTTTAGTAAATTCACAGAGGCTTGCAGACTGAACGCTGAAAGTTATAACCGTCTATAATGATAATGTATGTATGTATGTTTCACCTGGGTCAGAAAAGCACAGGAGCTTGACTTGCTGAATTCCAGTTGGAAATATAGAAGTGCGCAGCCTGGTAGAATAATTTAAATCAATTTTCGATTAAGGTTGGTTCCGCTGAGCATTGCCTAGTTAAGAGCCTTGGAGGAAAATCTTGAACCTAAACTGTCATTTTCGTTTTAATGCTACGTTGAATAACTAGTCATCTTTTACCTGTAGGTAGATAACATGTCTTCTAAAGGATTCGGCAACGGTAATGCTAACACTATACAATACTATTGCATAAGTCACTTCGTCAATGTGTGTACGATGTTCAGTATAAAAACCCTGATAACATCAATTACAAATTACTGTTGTACAAGCAACTGTTGTCTAGCGATATACAAAAACACCCTAAGGTGGCAGTAGACTTCAATTAAATTTATCTGCTTTGAATGCTATACCTGTTGAAATGTGATCTTCCGTGTGTTTACAAAGACAAAGTGGGTGTTATTAATGTGTCTACAGCTAGCAAAGACGTACCAAGTGTAATCCTTAGAGCCACCTTCTTGAGTACATACACCTGTAGATGATGTCAGATGTATAACGAGAGGAGAGAGAGAAACGTATCTGAGAATAAGATGATAAGGGTTCAAATATATAATACTGTAGCATTTCATCAAGACATTGGAGTTTGAAAAACACTGAATGCAACTCAGATTCTCGAGATGGAATATAACGTCCCTTTTATATGTAGTAATTCCCAAAAAACATTTTGGTAATAAATACATCTGAAACTGTCTCACTTCCATTCAGCTGAACAAATGCGAATAAATTATCCCGAAAAAGTAGATATCCGTAGTCAAGGATTTTCCCTATTAATCGTGTTCGTGATATGGCAACCAAATACTGAATTTCTCTGAATGTGATGGTGTTTTTCTTACTTTACTGAAGTTGCCTAAAGGCCAAATGTGGCACTTTTGATGTTTAAGTTTTTTTTCTGTTTAAATAAAATAACGCCATTTGTTCGGGGCGTCGACCTATAGGGATCTTTCGCCCCTACTTGCACCATATACTATGATATGAACCTGCGTGTAATTTGAATTGCCGAAGTATAGATTGTTGAATGTGAGGAAAGGTACGTTAACGACGACACAAACACTCAGTCCCCATGTCAGGGATATTAATCATTTAAAATTAAAACCGATGACCCGGCCGAGAATCACACCCGGGATCACCGGGTGACAGGCGGACGCGTTGGCCTCTACACCGCGGCGCCGGACTGATATTTAAGTTAGTCGCGTGAATGAAACCATGCCGCATCACGAAAAGCTTGAGAATATCTAGCAAATCAACGCACAAGTTAGCGCTGAAGTTCGAAATCTCTAATTAAACAAAAAAAAGTGAAACTCTATCCAATTTTCGTACCGTAACTAGAAGAATTAAAACAAATCCTTCACACAAGACTTTGCACTTGGATGTCCCATACGTGTTCAATGGGCGAAAAGTCCAGTAATAGCGCAGGCCAAGGCAACTGATCAACACACTGTAGAGAGCGTTGGGTGACAGCGGCGGTATGAAGACGAGCGTTATCCTGTTGGAAAGCGCTCCCCTGAATAGTTCGCATGTAGGGCAACACAACAATCACCAGAGTGATGCACAGATCCACTGTCAAGGTTCTTGGGATAAGGACGAGTGTGCTCCTGTTATCAGAGGAATACCGAGCTCGATAGCTGCAGTCGCTTAATTGCGGTCAGTATCCAGTATTCGGGAGATAGTAGGTTCGAACCCCACTGTCGGCAGCCCTGAAAATGGTTTTCCGCGGTTTCCCATTTTCACACCAGGCAAATGCTGGGGCTGTACCTTAATTAAGGCCACGGCCGCTTCCTTCCCACTCCTAGCCCTTCCCTGTCCCATCGTCGCCATAAGACCTATCTGTGTCGGTGCGTCGTAAAGCAACTAGCAAAAAAAAAAAAAAAAATCAGAGGAATATCGCTCCCAAGACCGTACCAGTTTAGTTCCACGCACTCACCTGGCCTTCTTCTTACCAACCTACGACCTCACTGCCACCAAGACAGAAACGACTCTCAACTGAGAACACAACAGGTCTCTACACCGCCCTCTAGACTGAGATGGTATTGATTCGGAATTAGTTGCATGAGCGCTACAGGAAGTCTGGCTTGGAATTTTCCCTCAAGTAATCAATTTGTAACAGTTCGCTATGTCAATCTGGTGCAGACTGAAGTTCCAGTACGATCCGCCACAGCCATGCGGCGAATACGGCGGTCTTTCCGCTCTGCAGTGACCCGTGTGTGGCCGGATTCCGGTCTTCTTGAGACAGTGCTTTCCCGTGCCCATCGTTGCCAACACCGATCGACTGAGGATATATCCCTGCCAAGTCTTTCTGAAATACCGCGGAAGGAACACCAACCTTCTCGTAGCTCTTATCCACAGCCTCGTTCAAACTCAGTAAGCTGCTGATACAGCCTTCTTCGTCTGTTTAAAGGCATGTTTGACTCAGACCTACCTCACAACGTCAACAGCGGACGATAACTAACGTTCATGAAATGTACAGTGCACATTTAAAGCACATTTGCTTTCAAAGGTCATAGTGGTGGAACACATCTATGTCGGGCGGCCCCGTGGTGTGGAGGTAGCGTGCCTGCATCTTACCCGGAGGCCCCACGTTCGATTTTCGGCCAGGTCAGAGATTTTTACCTGGAACTGAGGGCTGGTTCGAGATCCACTAGCCTACGTTATTAGAATTGAGGAGCTATCTGACGGTGAGACAGCGGCCCCGGTCTAGAAAGCCAAGTGTAACGGCCGAGAGAATTCGTCATGCTGACCACACGACACCCCGTAATCTGCAGGCCTTCGGACTGAGCAGCGGTCACTTGGTAGGCCAAGGCCCTTCAAGGGCTGTAGTGCCATGGGGTTTGGTTTGGTTTGTACACATCTATGTCATAATAAGACATACCATCCTTGTTTGTGATGGTCCACAGTTTATGTTCTCCTTTAGTTTACCATCGTAAGTTATTCTTCTGTTCAAGTAAGTTCGTACCATTTGCCATCTATAAGGATTCATTTTCTTACCTAATATTTCCTGCACCACTTTACTTCGGCTAACTGCAGTCCTTACTTCTGTTCTCGATTTATTTATTTTCATCTTACACTCCTTTCGAAAATCTATGTCCTTATCACCAATCGATTTCTCCATATACGTTTTTTGCAGAATCAGACAAAAGAACCATGTGGTCGGCAAATTATATGATTTCGATCACCTCTCCTTGAACTGTAATTTAATCATTACGATTTACAAGAAACCGCTAGCATAAATATTATTCTTCCATAGGTTTGTCTAGCTCGTTGGATGAATTGTCCCTAAATTGGCCTTAGACACAGAAGGCCGAGGTTTCGATTCCGAACTGGAGCGGAGATTCTTGCCACGTTTAGGTAATTATTCCACCTTGTGGGCTGTGTGTCCTCCTTAGCGTTCATACTAACATGGATCTTAATCTACGTACAGCACATCACACCACGAATCTTCCCAGAAATGTGCAACAGTGGACGCATTGTTATATTGTTAAGAAACTGAGGTAATTGGTAAAAGTCCAATACACTTTTACAAATATTAATTATAGGGTCTCCTAGGCTAATCAACTATTCTATGTAATGCATATTTTTCAAGTTCTTGATTCCCGTTACGGTTTTATATTCATACCCACGGGAGGAAATTCTGGCAAATAGCACTATTTTCAGTTATTTAGCTTATTCAGACATTCAAATCAAGAAACATTCTTCATATTCAGCCACATCAGTTGAAGTAGTTCAACAAAACAATTTTTCAATACACTTTTACAAAGATTAATTACAGGGGCTCCTAATCAACGAAGTAATCTGTAAAAAATTATCAAATAAACTCTATTTATTCTACATGTGGATACTTGTTGATTTCAATTAGAAGCACTATTTCGTTAAATACATTTACCAGGATGATAAAGATAGGATCAAAATATGTCCCGGCACACAGCTGTTAATGACTCGTAGCTTTCAATGATTGGATTGTGTCCACTTGCTTTGAATCCGATAAATATTACAAACAGAGACAGTACACACAAAGAGCTGTAAAGAATTCCTCTGAATCGGATTACAAAGAGAGAGAGCTGCTGAGAGCGACTTCCTCTATGATACACAGTTTAATGAAGGTAGAGAGAGAGGAAATCTAGAGACAAGGGGAACAACGTAGAATAGCGATAATGCAACGTGAAGCAAAACTAGAATAAATACACGATGCAGTATTTCTGTCTGATAACAGAGATGGAAAAATGGTGGGAAACATGCCAGATGCCTCCACGCCGTGCAGTGAGACGGTACGGCTGAATATTAAAGCGCCTTTCAAGAAATGAAGAAGAGAAAACCTCGGAAGGCAGGAAAGAAAATAGAACTCTATGAAAGAGCTCAAATTGTAGAAACAATCCTCATCAGTAACAAAGGTAACTAAAATTAATTGAGCAATCTGAGGTCTAATAATGTCTTCACGAATACTAATAACCAGTATATACAGTGTCCTTAGCTGTAGAGTCTACTGCTACACTACACTGGGGCGAAACTATGATAATTTTACGATTGAAATACCTGAATATTTTCATATTTTGTTTATGTAATATTCCAAATAGGTGAAGTTGAACTATGGTTCGGTACTGGGAAATCAAGTTCTTATTATGATTGCCAAAGGCAGGCATTTAGAAGAAAATGGGCTAAATATCTCTCCAGAACAATGGCCCTGAATTGTCCTTCAAAGAAGGCTTGAAGGGTTATATCAAACACCGAGCAGTTACAGCTGACACTTGCACGCTGGAGGCAATGGGCTGTCCTGCGAATGGCTTTCCGTGGTTTCCCATTCTTCTCACTAAGTCAAATGACGGGACAGATCCTTTTACAGGTTTACCTTACCTCAAATCACCGCTGCATACCTCCTGGCCCGAGGGAGGGCGTCGTTCACCATGAGGACAACCGTATCATTTCAATTAGTGCCTGATGAGATACATGTACTGTATACCTTGTTGTTAAGGATACAACAAGTGTTACATCCTAGTTGATTGACCTTAGTCTAAATTTTTGAATGCTTTTCAACTCAATCCTCTCCGGGCTATTTCTATATTTTCATCGTTCTTTTCAAACGGCTGAGGTAGATGTATTCGTCAACTTCATCGATGGATGGCTTCTAACTTTTAAGGTGTTTATTTTCTGGTCTTCCTCATGTTCATTTCCGAACCATTCGGTGCTGAGTCGGCATTCGATTTCTAAGTCATAGTTTCTAGCTTTCCTTGTGGTCATCATTAGATCAATACCTTGTGAATACGTGTAGTCACTCGCTAGTCAACTCCTGTGTTATATCCTGTATACTTTCCTCTTTCTTGATTTATCCAAATTTGATCCTTTACCTTTAAATATGTATGAGTGTTTTCATTTCTGGGAGCATTTAAAATGTTGTTAGAATTGCTTTCCTTATTGTACTGTAACGAGTGTTGTATATCGCAGCTGATTCAAAAACGACAATATATACTTTCAGTCATCGCAAACTTAACATTTTAAGGACCAAAATCATGCCGGTTGTTACGCAACCTACGAAGACAGTGCATCAGGCAGGAAATAGGAAACTGGAACAGGAAGATCTTTTCAGGTATCAGTGTCAGTGCAGCTGACATATCCGATCAACGGCATTCACTAAGAAAATAAATGAGCTCCCAAATTGAATTATATTTATATTGATCTGTTTTCAAGTCAATTTGCGTACAAGATAGGAAACAGGGTACGCTCTGGATATCTTCTTCATGGGCAAGAAGTAACATGCGTGAATGTCATGAGAATAATTGCTATTGAAAATATATGAGAATAATAATAATAATAATAATAATAATAATAATAACAATAATAATAATAATAATAATAACAATAATAATAGGACACTCTTAATAAAGGAATCATGGCTGAGTTGGGAATGAACAGGATGAATGAAGTTTTGTTTCGGGAGAACTAGTTTCTGCTGAGGAAGAAGATTGAGGTCCTGTGAGATGAATACAGGGAATATATCATCTACAAGAATACTGCACTCGGTCATGGAGCATAAGAGAAACAGAGAAGACCAAGAAGATGATGGTTGGGATAAGTTCTGAATAATTTCAATATAACGAATGTACAAGTAAAATAAACCATGCTGCTTCGTGAAAAAATAGAGCTTTCCGAGGCGGTTGGTTCAAGAGGCTTGTAGATTGAACGCAAATTGGTATAAGAATCCGCAAAGGATATGAATGTATGAAAATATGATTTAAAGCTTTTGATAACGCATTGGTCGTTTTCAGAATATTACCGAATAGCAGTTTCTTGCTGTTTTATGTTGTGTATATATCAGGATTTTAAATATGAGTTCCACTGTTACTGCTCTTAATATTACAGCACCGGCGGTACACCTTCTCCGGCCAGTTAAACTGCGCGCCTTCTATAAGGCCATCTAGGTATCGACCTTGAACTGATGTCGTGAAAGATAGTTTTGTTTTCAAATATTAGATGTCACTACCATCGGTCTAAGTGCCCCCTCTGGCGGGATCAACGATAATTAATTCTTAAGGGAAAATTCATTTTTACTATTGACTAACCTTAATTTCTGAAGATTGTTTTGTTCATGTATGGAAGTTGTCAACACTTCTGCTGGTTCCTTCTCGAATATCAATCAACCTATCAGAAATTTGAAAATATTTTCTCTAGCCAATTAAAATCGGAGGTACGTACAAGAATCCAGCTTATCAGTAAACAGTTCTGGAATCTTCCACGCAGAACATATTATAAAAGCTGGGCGCTTTAGGGCCGTATTGTCGTCTTCTTCATTGCTCCAGTTAGTTGAGTGCGGCGTGTCCTAGCGGAGGCGGGGGCCGCGGGCGGCGTTCGGAAGGCCCAGCAAAGCAAGGTAATGGCAGAATTTTCATAAACATGTGTTAGCTCCTGCAGAGACCTTGAGGGAATGTTTCAACCTCTTTTAATTCATGTAAATTTCTAAATCTGGTGGTTTAAATATGTACTGGGAAATATGTAATGTAAGGGAATAGTGAGTGATTACCCTCTGTTGATTCCCATTCAACTTGGTATGGGGTGACTACAGTTTCTAAACCTCTAAAACTTTTAACACTATTTTGGTATTTAAGGTTTCTCATTTAGTCATCCCGCTGAAAGAATAGACTTAGCCTCCGTATCATTGAGCCATAAGCCCACTTAGGATGTTAAGTAACTTATTTCTAGAAGAAGTCCAAGTGTTTTGCCTCCTTTGCTTTTTGTTTTTGACCGGTTACAACCAAACTTTTCTTTTTACATTAAATCAATTTCTTATGGGCTTTCTTGCTCCTGTAAATAGATTGTGTGCGTAGAATTGTTTCTGGTGTGAAGTTCCCTGGAGTAACAGGAAGTTATAAACTGTTGAGCAATAGATAAGCTCACCGTGAGGCTACCTCGTGTAAATTCTTTAATTAAGAACAACCGATAGTTGTAAGTGCGTAGTTACAAACTGATAAGTCTGCAAGGCTGGACTATGCTATATTTGGAGCGAAAACTCCCCTGTAGTGTAAAGAATAGGAGCAAATCATTCTCTTGTAAATTTGGTACCTGTCAAGAGCAATTCAGCTCTTTTCTGTGTACATTAGCATTTGTAATTCTCTCAAGATTTGTACCTGATTTTTGGAATTTAACTCATTCTTGTTGGAAATGACGAGTTCAAATTGTTATTGTTCTTTCAGATTTTCTATTTATCTATTTTAAATTAGATAAAAGGAAAGAAATATAATTTAAAATTTTGTTGCGTTAATATATGCTCCAGTTAACTCCCTGTCCACCCAAGCACCTCTAAGACTTCTTACTCCTCTTTGAGCCGCGGAAACCCCGTATTAAGTGTTAGCAGTGCGTGGTTGAATGGGGCTGAACAAAGACTCTTTCGACGGCTTTGTCTAAAATTTGGGCTTGAACACTAGAAATTTTTCAGTATGCCGATTTTTCAAAATTTTGTGAAAAATGTCTTTCCTTATGTATAACCCTAAGTAGGTTCTTGATCCTTGGTATTCGCGCAAGGAAGAAATCATTTATGAATTAGCCATTCGAAAGGTTTAGTCTGGTGGCACGGTTGCGATAGATGTGTCTAGATGATGTGGATTGCCAACAGGGTTTGCAATTGGTTCGGATGGGGCAGAAGCTTGTTGTTGCTCGACTGATGCCCCACTATTAGATTTATTCGGGTCGATACCTAGATGGCCTTATAGAAGGCGCGCAATTTAACTAGCCGGAGGAGGCCCAGTACAATAATATTAAGAACAGTAACAGTGGAACTCATATTTCAAGGCCTGATATACACATGACAGAAGCAGCATCAAAATGCTGTTTGATAATATTCTGAAAATAACGAATGCGTTATCAAAAGCTCGAAATAAGATTTAGATACATTCATATACTTTTTGGTTTTTTATACCATTTTTGCGTTCAGTCTACAGGCCTCTTGAACCAACCGTCTCGAAAAGCTCTATTTTTTTCAACAAGCCGCATGTTTTTCTTTACTTGTATATCTCTTATTCTGAAATTATTCAGAACATAGTCCAACCATTGTCTCCTTGGTATTTTTGAGGCGGTTGTATTCATACATGTTCCGGTAAATAGCGAAAGCAGTCATAGTTAAAGGGGCAACGTAGTCACTCTTCCCACTAACAAACCCAGACAATAATTCGTTCACTTTGGATAACTCTGAAGTATGTTGGCACAAGGAGGTAGCCATACTAGAATGTTCTTCGCTAAGCTTGAGAGAAAACAGATCCCCTAATCTATTATAAAAATGAAAGAGTCTAGCCTGAATGCGTTTAAGTTGGATACCTGAGGGCTCACTTCCATCAAAAAACTCACAACAGATGTAAGATGCGAGATCAGGAAAATTGGTAGGGATCGTGGATAAAGCCTCACCAACTGTTTTCTTTCCAGAAACAGCAATAAAATAGGTAACTCTAAAGAATCTTTGAGTCTAACATTAGTTTTTGAAGATTTTTTGTTCGTGTATCGAAGTTCTCAGCACTTCTGCTGGTTCAATCAACCTATCAGAATTTTGTAAATATTTTCTATAGCTAATTAAAATCGGATGTCTGTACAGTACTCCAGCCTCTCAGTAAAAAGTTCTGAAAACTTCCCCGCAAAAGTACTACCTAGGTATAAAAGCCGGGTGCTGAGGGCCGTATTGTCGTCTTTTCCATTGCTCCAGTTAATTGAGAGCGGCGTGTCCTTACGGAGGTGGGGGCCACTGCCGGCGCTCGGAAGGTCCAGCAAAGCAAGGTAATGGCAGAATTAAAAAAAAAACATGTGATAGCTTCTGCAGACAGCTTGAGGGGAAGGTTTAAACCTCTTTCAATACATGTAAATTTCTAAATCTGGAGGTTTAAATGTAGAATTTTTGGCCAGTCTCATTACTCTGCTCTATTCCCTACTGGGAAATTCATAATATAAGGGAAGAATGAGTGATTACCCTCTGTTGATTCGCATTGAACTTGGTATGGGGTGACTAAAGCTTCTAAACTTCCAAAATTCTTAACACTCTTTTGGTGTTTAATGTTTCTCATTTAGTCACCCCGCTGAAAGAATAGGCTTGGTCTCTATATCATCGGGCCATAAGCCCACTTGATATTTTAAGTATTTCAGAAGGAGTGCAAGTATTTTTCCTCCTTTGCATATTGTTTATGGCCAGTTACATCCAACCTTTTCGTTTTACATTAAAGCCATTAATATGCATTTTCTTCCCCTGTAACTTGATTGTGGTGTATAGAATTGTTTCTGGTGTGAAGTTCCCTAGAGGAACAAGAAGTTATAAAGTGTTCACCAATAGATAAACCCACCTCGGGGCCACATTGACTAAATCCTTTAATTAAGGCCGACCGATACGTTGTATGTGCTCAATTAGAAATTGTTGCCTCTGCAAGGCTGGACTATGATACGGTTAGAGCGCAGACTCCCCAGTAGTGTAAAGGATAGGAGCAAATCGTGCTTTCTAAATTGGGTACCTGCCAAGAGCAATTCAGCTCTTTTCTGTGTAAGTTAGGATTTGTAATTCTCTCATGTTTTGTACCTGATTTTTGGAATATAAGTCATTGTTGTTGGAGCTGGCGAGCTCATATTTTTATTGTTCTTTCATATTTTCGATTTATAAATTTTAAATTAGAAAGGAAAGGAGAGAAATAAGTTTTCAAAATGTGTTGTGTTAAGTTACGGTCTAGTTAATTCCTGGTCCACCCCCTAACGCTTCTTACTCCTCTATGAGCCACAGAAGTCCCTATCAATTATATTAAAAGCACATATATCTTTTTTTTTTTTCAGAAAATCGTACGGTATTTCAAGTATGACCGTACAGATCGTATTTGAAATTGAAGCCCGTGAATTATAACATTTGATCATGTCGTAACGCAACGAGTAATTTATTAGCCTACTGTGGAAGAGACTATCACACTGTGGTATATAGTTGGAAAATAGTCCTATGTGCCTACATACGCCCACTACTCAGTTCTTAAAGGGTGTATTCGCGAGATACCATTTATACTGTTTTAACTTAGCACCGACTAAGACAAGTTATATGACGACGTTGGGCTAGGACTGAGGTAGGAAAGACGAAAGTGACGTTAGCCTTAATTAATGCAGAGCCACAGCCTTGCCTGGTGAGAAAATAGGACCACCTAAATTCATCATCGGGGTCGCTGATGGTGGGTTTAGATCCCCCATCTCCTGAACATAAGCCAACAGCCAACCGTCTAGCCAACTCGCTTTGTAATCTAGGAGATATACCAGCATTCAATTCATAACACGCCGGCCTCTCACCGCTGAGTTCCATGGTTAAAATCCCGGTCATTCCATGTGAGATTCGTGCTGGACAAAGCGGAGTTAGTACAGGTTTTTCTCCAGGTACTCCGGTTTTCCCTGTTACCTTTCATTCCAGCAACACACTCCAATATCATTTCATTTCATCCATCAGTCATTAATCAGAGGAGTGCGACGGACTTCGGCAGCCAGCACAATTTCTAGCTTGGCTGCTAGATGGGGCTTCATTCATTCATACTATTTCCTAACCCAGTCAAATGACTCGAAACAGGCTGTGGATTTTCATATTCACTATTTTGGATTAATTCCCTTGAAACTACTCTTACTTTCAAAGTGTGATCTTCGCTGAAGTAATATTACAACAATATTTAATGAATATCATAGGAAGACTAACATGTTATACCTTCCTTAAATAAGCATTTTTAAACTGAAATGCAGTCTACACCTACCTATAAATCAAGCAACTATACTGGATACAAGTGTGAGCGTACAGTAGGAGGTTGAAAAAAATCATTCTGCTACCTTTGATCTATACATGACAAGCAACCACCCAGGACAGTAAAAAGGTTCCACCACAAGTAGTTTAGTGCCTGAACATAGCCTTGTTCCACATGATTAACTTTACAGAACATTATGAACAGTATACGCTACAGAGGTTTCAATATCTCAGAAATCTCAAAGATGCTTTGTCTGTATAGTTTGTACGTTAGGTTGTACAAATATACCGAAAGTTTGTTCATTACCTCGTACCTGGCTGTGGATCTGTACAAGTCTGTCCTGATTCACAGTAAAATACCATGTAAGGTCTGCTACCTTATAAATGTGACCTGTGGCGCTTGTTGTTTTGTTGTGTGTTCCAGGCTGTTATTAGGCATGAGATGAAGTTCCTTTTCACATACTAGCCTGACTAAGTAATGCTGTACAATATTATAGGGAAGGACCTACCTTTCAATACTCCGTAGTAAGTTGAACTAAAAAGTAGGTACAACCTGTTTATTGGGACCGGATTCAACACATTTCAAGTGTCATCATTAGCCAATTAGCGAAGATCTTAAAACAACTAGTACATTGAATACAGGCAAAAAATTAACATTGTATCATATCGTAGCAATTCAGTTAATGTTCAAAACACAATAATCACAGTCAAGAGAGTAAATAGAACATCACTATCTTGCGCCGAAAACAAATATAGTTGAAGTTCATAAGCAGGTCAAGTATGCACTTATGTAAAGTCGTTGCTAGGCAGGTCTTGTAGGCATTTGTTTCTCCGGCCGAAGAGTAAAAGGTGACGTGAATGAAGTCTTAGGAAAACAGTGTAGGATTTAATTTCGTCAAATTCAAAGTGGATATATAGGTTTTAAAATAATTTAAAACCTTAAAAAAGAATAAAGCCATTTAAAAATATATTAAAAAATAGGAAGAAATAATGAAAGAAATACGAGGTTCAACTCGAAACAACTTGCCGTAGTAATTGATAAAGAAATGATAAATAGAGAAAGGGGGTGGGGGAACGTTTATTAGAGGGTGGTGATGGTGGTGGTTATTGTTATTAGAGGAAATACAATTGGGCAACAATCCTTAAATAACACTAATTCGAGGAAAAAAGAGGAAGAGAACCGACACTTCGAAAAATGAAGATATCGGTTAAAGGAAGGCAAGGGCCACGAAGGGCGTGAAAATGAAAGACTCCCTAGCCCTTGCAAACCTAATAGCATCGGGGTCGGAAAAGAACAAGAGTTGACCAAGGGAGGTCGGACAAGATAGGTGAAAGTGAGGAGCCTGGCACAAGTAAGTGGAAGCAATGCCAGGACTCAGCTAAGGGCCCCGTGGTCGCCAAACCACGCTCCGAAGTTCAGAGCCCCTGGGGGATGGAGGGTGGAAAGGAAAGAAAAATGGAAGGGATCCGATACTTCGAAAAATGAAGATATCAGCCAAAGGAAGACAAGGGCCACGAAGGACGTGAAAATGAAAGACTCCCTAGCCCTCGGAAACCTAATAGCGTCGGGCTCGGAAAGGAACAAGAGTTGACCAAGGGAGGTCGGACAGGATAGATGAAAGTGAGGAGCCTGGCACAAGTAAGTGGAAGCAATGCCAGGACTCAGCTAAGGGCCCCGTGGTCGCCAACCCACGCTCCGAAGTTCAGAGCCCCTAGGGGATGGAGGGTGCAAAGGAAAGAAAAATGGAAGGGATCCGATACTTCGAAAAATGAAGATATCAGCCAAAGGAAGACAAGGGCCACGAAGGGCGTGAAAATGAAAGACTCCCTAGCCCTCGGAAACCCAAAAGCGTCGGGGTCGGAAAGGAACAAGAGTTGACCAAGGGAGGTCGGACAGGATAGATGGGGTGAGGAGCCTGGCAACTTCAAACTTAGGTACTTTGAACACGTTAATGTAATAAAGCACAACAGATTTTCGGCAGTGGGACAACACATACATGACACAAAACATGCTTTCACTACAATAAACCAGGATATTGAAATTCTCAGCACTCTAAATAAAGGCCCCCTCCTAGACATCACCGAAAACTGTTTTATACACCTTGACCAGTTTTTCAATCCAAATCTTAATCTGAATGATATTTCTGAGAAACCCAATGCCCTTTTCGATTTTCTCATCTCCTTTTTAAATAACCTGAAGTCAACAAATAAGGAATCAATCTTTCACAATTTACACAATACCCTCTCATGCCACTTCACCCTTCCGCAACACCCCCCTTGATCCTCCTTAGTTTTCCCCTCCCCCAAGGGGCTCTGAACTTCGGAGCGAGGGTTGGCGACCACGGGGCCCTTAGCTGAGCCCTGGCATTGCTTCCACTTACTTGTGCCAGGCTCCTCACTTTCATCTATCCTCTCCGACCTCCCTTGGTCAACTCTTGTTCCTTTCCGACCCCGACGCTTTTAGGTTTCCGAGGGCTAGGGAGTCTTTCATTTTCACGCCCTTCGAGGCCCTTGTCTTCCTTTGGCTGATATCTTCATTTTTCGAAGTATCGGATCCCTTCCATTTTTCTTTCCTTCCCACCCCCACCCCCAAGGGGCTCTGAACTTCGGAGCGAGGGTTGGCGACCACGGGGCCCTTAGCTGAGTCCTGTCATTGCTTCTACTTACTTGTGCCAGGCTCCTCACTTTCATCTATCTTGTCCGACCTCCCTTGGTCAACTCTTGTTCCTTTCCGACCCTGACGCTTTTAGGTTTGCGAGGGCTAGGGAGTCTTTCATTTTCACGCCCTTCGTGGCCCTTGCCTTCCTTTAACCGATATCTTCATTTTTCGAAGTGTCGGTTCTCTTCCTCTTTTTTCCTCGAATTTGTGTTATATTAAGGATTGTTGCCCAATTGTATTTCCTCTAATAACAATAACCACCACCACCACCACCATCACCACCCTCTAATAAACGTTCCCCCACCCCCTTTCTCTATTTATCATTTCTTTATCAATTACTACGGCAAGTTGTTTCGAGTTGAACCTCGTATTTCTTTCATTATTTCTTCCTATTTTTTAATATATTTTTATTTGACTTTATTCTTTTTTAAGGTTTTAAATTATTTTAAAACCTATATATCCACTTTGAATTTGACGAAATTAAATCCTACACTGTTTTCCTAAGACTTCATTCACGTCACCTTTTACTCTTCGACCGGAGAAACAAATGCCTACAAGACCTGCCTAGCAACGACTTTACATAAGTGCATACTTGACCTGCTTATGAACTTCAACTATATTTGTTTTCGGCACAAGATAGTGATGTTCTATTTACTCTCTTGACTGTGATTATTGTGTTTTGAACATTAACTGAATTGCTACGATATGATACAATGTTAATTTTTTGCCTGTATTCAATGTACTAGTTGTTTTAAGATCTTCGCTAATTAGCTGATGATGACACTTGAAATGTGTTGAAACCGGTCCCAATAAACAGGTTGTAACTACATTTTAGTTCAACTTACTACGGAGTATTGAAAGGTGGATCCTTCCCTATAATATTGTACATCTTCTTATTTCTCTATTCAATACGGAACAATCATGAAGTTTTTAACTTTAAATTAAGTAATGCTCGCAGAGAATAATATTAGTGATGCATTTGCTTTGATTTGGGAATTCAAAGCAATATTTGACGGGTTGAAATTTTTAAAGAGAAGTCTAATTTATGATATGTCTCTTCATTCGCTCCCATGCCACCATTTTTATTGTAATGCGACTCCTATTTTCGAGTCATTAGGATTCCGATTCCAGAAATCTTTTATGTCTGACATGTATTATGTGAATTCACCAAATTCTGATTACATTCCTGTGATTTTATGTGAACGCTGCTGACGTCAACATTACTACAATTCCATATCGAACTGTGTCCCTTCTGAGGCATTAGTTTCATGATGGTGGTTTATACTGTAAAGTGATGGCGGGGTAGCGCACAAACAAATACGCGGCCATACTGCCATTCTCAGCTCAGATTTTATTACAAATTGTCGGTCACGGAGGCCTTCCGGGGCACAATGCCCCTCCTTAAGGCTGCTCGTCCCGAACCACACCGTGATACGGTGCCAGGAGATCCAGATTGACAACCGTCAACTTCCGTCGGGGAGGACGACTTCATTGATCCTGGTGACGATGGTATATGGGCCCTCCCAATGCGACTGAAGCTTCGGTAACTTCCATTTTGTCCGTACAACCAAAACCATTCGTCCTGCTGAAAACCCGCCGAGTACACTAACATGTGGTAGCGGGCTTTCATCCTATTACAGACTACCCTCGGTTGTTGACAGCCATAGCAGTCGATGTCGTTGAGCAGGACCACCAACTCCCCCACACAGTCTGTCGCTCGCTGCTCCTGGTCCGATGCTTATCGAAACATCATCTCGCATGGTCCCTTCCAAAGGCCATGCTGGAAGGTGTCATTTCTGTACCACGCCTCGTCGGTGAACGCTCGATAGTCCAACAAAAAGAATCGGCCACTCTCATCTCAGTCCCTCTGGTGCGCCGAAACCACCTTCCAGAGATGCTCCTCGACGGTCTTCACAAAATGTTCTACCATGCCATCCGGTCGAGAGTGAGGAGAGGCATCGTACGGGTCTTTTGTATTCCCAGGCACTGCAGAAACACTTGCACCGCCCTCGAATTGAAGTTCCTGCCGTAGTCGCTATGCAGTTCCCTCGGCACACTGAACTGACTAAGGAAATACTTCACCAATACGCCGGCTATTGTCGATGCGTCTTAGATAGGAATAAAGTAGACCTCGGGCCACTTTGCAAAGTATTCTGTGGCCAGGAGTAAGTAAAGTTTCCCGGCGTCGAATTGTGGAATTTCTCAGCTATATCGATGGCGATCCCATTCGAAAGGTGCTCCGAAGTTGTACTGCATCATCTAGCCTCTAATTCTGGTGCGTGGGACTCACAGTTCACGTTCTCACGACATCGTTCCTTAGGTGCACACAGTAATATCTCTGTCAGACACGGTCTAGCATCTTATTGAATCCCAGGTGGCGGGCAGTGGTACCCTCATGTAACTCGGTCAACACTTATCATCTCATCCTCCTGGGTATTAACGGCTGCTAAATCTGGTCCTTGCCATTGGTATGCTTCCACATATGGTGAGTATCCCATCACTAACATTGGGAGATGACCACAGGACAAAATACGGCGATATCGTTCCCCTTCCGTCACTGCTCCGACACAACGTCCTTCAGCTGGTCCGACCTCAGTGTGGTCCAACCTTCAGCAGCGACGGCCCTCACAGCCCGGACGTCCACGGTGCCCCCTGCCTTTCCACTTTCAGGCAGTGTGCACAGTTTTCAGTGCAGAGACTTCTGGATAAGCATAGACGTTGTAGTGGATCCTTTCTTGTCGGTGTCCTGCGGGGAAATCGTACTCTTGAAGGCGTTGAATTCAGAAAGCTTTCTAACCCTCCAGGTTCTGGAAGCTGAGAAACCAGATTAGGGTGTAGAAGTCGGTGCGCAGATGGAATGGCTGGCCATTCAGGTACTTGTAGAACTGCTCCAAGGTTTCCACGATGCCAGCAGCTCCCGACGCGTCACGCAGTATTCACGCTCAGCTTTTGACAGAGTCTTTCTGGAGTAGGCAATAACCTTGTCCTGGCCGTCTTGCACGAGCGACAACACCTCACCTATCTTCACGTCGCTGGCAGTTATAAGCAGGTTGAAATTTTCCCCAGGGTTGGGGTATCCCAGATTGGGTGCCGCCCACAGGGATTCCTTCAATGCATAGAAGGTAGAATCCGCTTATGATTGACCGTTGAAACAGCCTTCTCTGCTCAGTGAGCCGAGTTATCAGCGAATCCCCCTATAAAACTGCGGTAGTAGGCCAATGAAACTCCTGATCATTTGCTTGTCCTTTGGAACCGGCAGTCCCTTACGGCTTCTAATTTCTCCGGGTACATGGCTACTCAATCTGATGGCACGGCACTTTCCTGAATTACGCTATCAGATATATCGGGAAACAGTCCTTCAACTTGACGTAGTTTAGCTTGCGATAATCGATGCAGAAGCCGAGCTCACAATTATTTTTCTTCACCGTGAAAACTGGTGATGACTACGGACTTTTCTACACCTCGATGATCCTCGCATGCCATCGAATTCAGCTTTCCTCACCAGCTATACTCTGAGAAATGATTGCCGGATTTGAGTGGCATCACAATGCTGATGGGATGGTACACCCTCTCCGTACTTCGATAGCACCTCTGGTAAAAATTACGATGTTCCGAAAAGCATGGATAAATCCTTAAGCACCCTGAGTTCTCCGCCTTCCTGGCGGAAATAATCTTCCGTAGGTTGTTTGATTATTCCCTGCTTCCAAGATGAGTACATCTTCGTCATCCACAGTCACGACAAAAATGACTGGATCACAGTGAACGATTTTGGCAAGTCTCGCATTCCTTATACAGGCCAGTGGAAACACTTGAAAATCTTAGGAGATTGAAGTATCTGGGTTTGGAATATCGTAGTTCCTACATCGCAAGGGGAATACAAGTTGACGTCGGTGGGGTGGTGGCAGGCTGGCTACTGCGTGCCCGTCTCCTCTCTGACTGGTGGGGGACGTAACTTGGTGATTCACCAACCGTAGGAGCCAGGCTGACTTGTTTCACCCAGGCCTTATTCAAAAAATGGTGGACGCGGAGACACTCCGCGCCACATATAACCTTGTTTATTGCACTCACGAAGATTCGTAAGCCTCCTTCTGTAAGCCAATTTTCAATGAAACATCATTAGAATATTTTGTTATTAGTTAACCAGTTACTTTACAGAATTATCATGCTTGTTGTTTTTGTAATTCTGGAGGATGCATGTGTGCATCGTCGTCCAACAACTAGTGTTTTATTGAATCTGCTTGTCTGTCGATGAAGATGTGATCAAGGATGGACGTTCTGCCCGCTACAATGAATAGCGATTGGCAACGTTTGAAAGTATTCTAGGAAACTTTCAGAGCTTTGGAATTCCAACAAGTCTTGTCGGGCTAATCCAAGATTAGCACAATGAGAAATAAAATAGCAACAGACGCCGTAACGGACAAAAACATTCAAGTATCCCTGATGTCTTTAAACTACATGTTGACATGAATGCTTATAAATCAAAGTTAATGTTGTATCAATTTCCTGTCATGGCATAAATATCAATAAATTGATATTATTCCACTATTAACAAAGCGGTCTTAAAAGTTTAGTACTGTGGGATTGCTAAAATGAAGCTTCATGTCATTGTTGTAAAGCTACATGTTTAATGGCTGAAATCAATAATTCGTAAGTCTGGTATCAGTACAAGATTATCTGGAATGAGGTTTACTAATTACAGTCATATGCGACAGACATATGTCTATCAAATTAAAGATAAAGACCTATGTAAGTATTATCCGTCCTGCTGTTCCTTATGCCTATGTTGAACTAGAAAATTTGATCTTACATGTCATGGAAATTCGAATACTGTTATGGCCTGCTACTGCCACATGGAATGATTGGCTCCGACAGGCCTTCATACACGGAATGTTTAAAGTCAACCCCATAAACGAAAATTTCTAGGTACGTAGTTTCGCCGATTTGGTCATATAATCCAATAACACGCATGCCATTCCGTGCAGAATTCCTTGGAGATCAAGGAGCCGTGAAGATGAGTGAAGACGATGACGAAGGCATGTGTTTCAAATCAGAAGATCCTCTGAATCCTCAACAGAGAAAATAGGGCTACCAAATGATCTGGCAGTTGCAAGAAAAATATGCCGCCTAAGGACAATATAGGACGACTCCAAGTAAATTTGGTAATGCCTGATTGAAAGGTCAATACAAGCCTAGGAGAGGAGAATAACTTGATCAGTTACTTACTTTCCTTCCTCCGGCCGGTATAACCGCCAAATTAGTACAATTAATGAAGGCGTGGGTTTCTCGCTGTATTAATTTTTAAAGAGTTTAACTTCAAAAGATTGCTTTTCCTCCGACAAACTTTCCAGCAACTCACTTCGTAATGACCCCTTCATTAATAGTAAACTCTGGGTAATGAGGTGTGCTATTAGAAGTGTTCATTATTAGACGCAGAAGCTTACTCAGACTCCGGAATAAAGAAACACTGCTTGTTTGACCAAAAATAATACTTAGTTTAAGAATTTAAACATAGAAATTTACAAGTAAGTGTTACTTACACTTTATGATATATCTGTTGTCTTATCGTTCTTAATGAAATACGAGGGTCGTTCGATAAGATTGTGATAAGATAAGCAGTCATGTGGGAAACGACAAATGAAGGAACGTTATTTTAGTAGGTGATCTGAGCTTATCAAATGTTAACTGAGAAGGGAATGCGAATGACAGAAAGCATGTTCAACAAATGGTGAATAATTTAATAAGTGAAAGCCAACTGAATCAGTAAGTGATAGAACGAATTAGAGAGAACATTCTTCTAGATATGGTGTTGATGAAACTAAATGAGCTCTATAGAGAAACGACATAATAGATAGTATAATTTATAATGAATCTGTTTTTGTCTTAGTTTAAATATGATATAAAGGAATGTCGTAAAAATAGTACTATTGGGCAATAGCGTATGGTTCATGAAAGAGGAATGGGGAAATTTTTAGGGGGCAATTATAATTATTGGAAAATGGTAAATGAAAATATGAACAGACTTTAAAATGGGTTTAAAGGAATTGTTGAGGAGTGTGAAAAGAGCTATGTGCCCTTAAATTGTTAAAAAAAAATGGTAAGGACCAATTAGATTATAACAGGGAAGTAAAGATATTAAGAAGGAAGTGTAAATTAGAAAGAAATAGAGCTAGAAATGGTTGCAAGAGTAAGAAGAGTTTGAGGGAGCTTACTGGAAAAATAAATTTCGCGAAAAAATCAGCTAAAGATAACATGATGGTAGCCATATGAATTTCAGGGTACAGTCGAATGATATGTATAGATACTTTAAGCAGAAACAGTTACCAGTAAGGACGTTAAAGGGAGAGGAGTGTATATGTGAGGACTTACAGAAAACAGAAGTACCAGTCAGCAGTATGTAAAGATAGATGGATATAAAGGTAATGTACAGATAGAGAATGCGACTAATACTGAAGAATTGCTGATATTTACATATGATAAGAAAGAAATTTACAAAACGATACAAAAGTCGAAAGCTAGAAAAGCAGCTAGAACTGATAAGATTTCTGGGTATATATTAAGGGCTATGAATTGGGATTTATTGCCGTATATGAAATATTTGATTAATGTTTGCATAAAGGAGCGATATCGAATGAATGAAAAGTTGCAATTGTAGCCCAATTGTACAAAGGAAATGATGACGAACATAAAGCGGTTAATTATTGGCCAGTCAGCTTGTCATGTGTTATTTGTAAGCTCTGGGGAAGCATTTTTTTCTGATAATATTAGATACAACTGCAAAATTACTAACTAGTTTGATCGAATGCAGTTCAGGTTTAGGAAAGGTTATTCTTGCAAGACATAGCTGGTATTTTAGATTCAGAAGGTGAAATGGACTGTACCGCTGTGACCTATCCAAGGCCTTTGATTGGGTAGACCATGGGAGATTACTGGCGAAAATTAGGGCTATTGGACTAGTCAAAAGAGTGGTTGAATGAAAGGCTAAATTTCCAGGAATAAAAACTCGGAGAATTAGAGTAGATGAAGTGTTATCTGATACTGTTTAAGCGGGATTGTAGATTTCCGCATGGCAGTATTATTTGACCTTTATGTCTTCCTATATATATATGTGATATGAGTAAAAAACTGGAATCACATATTAGGCTATTTGCGGATAATGTTGTGCTGTATAGAGTAGTCAATCAGTTGCAGGATTGTGAACGACTGCACGGGACCTATACAATGCCAGCGGAGAATGATATGATGGTAAATGGTAAATGATTTGAAATGTTTTCCTTCACCAAGAGGAAGAGTCCTCTCAGATGGAGTGGTAGTACCTCATGGTGAACACTGCTAATAACAAGGTGTTAATATAAGGAACTATCTTTATTGGGGTAATCATATTAAGAAAGGTTACAAACCTCTTCCCGTGTTTACGGGTTGTAGCAAGGATGTAAAGTAGAATGGGTATAAGTTTCTGGTAAGACCCCAATTACAGCAGGATTATTTGATACAAGAACTGGAAAAGATCCAAAGGAAAGCACAACGATTTGTTCTGGGTGATTACCGACAAAGGAAAAATATTATGAAAATGTTGAAAACTTTCGGCTGGGAAGACTTAGGAGTAAGGAGGCGAGATGCTAGACTATGTGGCATGGTCGAGCTGTCATTGGAGATAAGACGAGAAATGCCATTATTAGACGAATAAACTTGAGCGGGTGAAGATGAAGTTTGAATTCAAGAGGAAAAATTTGGGCGTATATTAATTTATAGGGCGAGGTTTAAGGGATTGGAATACATTATCAAGGGAAAAATTCCAAGTTCTTTGAAAACATTTAAAGCAAAGCTATGTAAACAATTGATGGGGAATCTCTCACCTGGGCTACAGCCTTAAGTGCAAATTATTGATGACTGATTGGTTGATGGATTGCAATATTCTCCTATGCTAGGCCATTCTTATTTATAGTATAGCTATGAGATCCAACATTGTCAGAGGTTATTTATGCTATTATAGGAAAGGGGATGGTTACACCTCACTCCTAGTCTCGTTACCAGCACTAGAAAAGATACTCGAATTGAGGAGAGAAAGACTGTTAGGAATGAAGTCGATGATCGAAGCTGTACGAACGCTGGCGATGAGATCATATTAAGCGAATGGAGGATAATAGATGCCCTAGCAGAATAATGGACTCGGTAATGGAGGGTAAGAGCAATACAGGAAGACGGGGCGATTATAGTTACATAGTTAATGCAGAGGTGCACGTCTAGATCAGGTGATAGAGTTAGTTATAATAAGGGATGAGGAAACACCTACATGCTCAGGAGCTTATGGCCTGAACGCTGAAAGGCATAACAGTGTGAACCCGTTCACTTATTTTAATGGTAGTGTTTGTAATCTCAATCCTACGTGTGAACATATCCAATTTACAAATTAGGGACTGAAAACTTAACTTACCAAAGCTGTGTCTAAAGCTGACAAGCCATTCTGTATATTTTAATAACTAGGGGAAAGACGAACGTTTGTCCTCAGGGTACTTTATTGACATTTCTGGGATTTGCTTATTGATGGCAGCGGTGACCTGCACGCCAGACATTCTAATTTAACAAATAATCTATCATGATATCCCTCTTACCGACGGAGAACTTCCTACACAGCAGGGTGACCCGTCTATTTCCTGGAATAAGAATGAAGCAACCTAGTGAAGGGAAAGAAAAATAAGGAGAGTCTCAGTAATTTTATGAAACAAATTGAATAGTTTTCTAGGAAAAGACTATCAATGAAAAGAAGCTACAAATGATATTTCCAAGAAGATTTCATATACATTCAAAAAGTGTATTTTTGTTTATATGTTTAGTTTACGTAAGATCATGGACGGTACAAATAAATATTGCTTCTATGAGCGTTTTCTGGATAATGTCCGACTCATTGGCGTACTGGCCTTCAGTTCAGACGGTCCCGAGTTCGATTCCCGGCCGGATCGGGGTTTTAACCTTGATTGGTTAATTCCAATGGCACGCGGGCTGGGTGTATGTGTTGTCTTCATCATCATTTCATCCTCATCACGACGCGCAGGTCGCCTATGGGGGTCGAATCAAAAGACCTGCACCTGGCGAGCCGAACCCGTCCTGGGATATGCCGGCACTAAAAGCCATACGACATTTCATTTTCATCTTGATAATAACTGTATATGTACAGAAAACTAAGCCCTCTTTGTAAAGTGCATGATAGCTGTTGGATCAGAGGAATGCATAGACTTTCACTATCGAAACCTCGATGTTAAGTGGGAAGGAGTGGGTAGATTAATGCTCACCGGGCGAGTTGGCCGTGCGGTTAGGAGCGCGCAGCTGTGAACCCCAGCATTTGCCTTGTGTGAAAATGGGAAACCACAGAAATCAACCTTCAGGGCTACCGACAGTGGGATTCGCACCCACTATCTCCCGAATACCAGATAATGGCCGCACTTAAGCGACTGCAGCCATCGAGCTCGGTAAGCTTGGTGTTTTATAATCGCTGCAAGTCTGGGCTATGCAGCTTCAGTTTCCCTACTGTTATGCTAAGTAGGTGAGACAGAAAGCGTTAACATTTTCAGATTTGTTGAGTCATGAAAGAATACGCTGCAAGCGTTGTACAGAGTGTCAAGAGAGTAATAACATCCTCAGCCAGCTGTCACTTTTATATTTCATCACCAGTGAAACAGCTGGAGGAAAAATGTCTACCGACATATTATATTACTTGGACGAGGACTGTCGCAGGGAAAGTGATCTCAGTTTCAAACGCAGAATGTGTTACATTTTGAGAACTGAAACATTATAGTCAGCATTTGTATAAATATTTCTGATGACAAAGGAGGATATATCAAAGTGGTTCTGACAGGATGTTTTAAGTTTATGAAGCCAGAGCATAAGGCGGAAACGAGTTCGATTTAAAATTTTATACGTTTGAAGTAATCTGTATTCATTTAAGAATTTCGCCACACATACACCTTACCAATGCAGTTTATTACATTTCACACACACACACGCACGCATACACACACATAGATAATGCATGCTCTGTTATTTAGAATTCACCTTCGCCACATTACGATTACAACTTTCATAGATGTAGCTCTATAGCAGAGGTGCTCAGCTCGGCGCCCGTTGAGGCTAGCCCAGTGTGGCCGGGCAGGTATGACGTAAATGCGGGCAGCTTACGTAGCAAGCATACGTCACAGTGAGGCGAGAGAGCGAACGCACTTTGCAGCGAGGAAACGGTGACGTTCGATTGTCACTACAAAACTCTCCTCAAATACTCAGCGAAATGCTGAATGGGATACAGTATTTAAGAAGAAAACGCTGTTATGGCATGAAAACAGACCTTTCATTTATACTGCGCTCGATGTAAAAGGTCAGTTTTATTTTCATATATTTATACATTCAAAGAAAACTGACTCATTAATAATTTTGTTTACAACTGTACACGGTTTAAGCGTACACGTACCATTTACAGTTCCATAGATGGGAATGGCAGTATTTCCATTTCCTACAAAGTAAAATTCCTGTTATTCATTCCGCGAAAAGAAACATATTTACATAATTCAACATCTTTACAGCTTCATTTAGCACAGTGTTATTGAGTTGTTTGAATTTCCGTGTTCGCTGAATTTGAAAGTGTTATTTATCAGGCGTCCGATGATAAGAGCAAACCTCTAAATGGCGAGGGAGCTTCATATCGACTGGGGCCATACAGTAGATATTTACTATACAAGATTAAAGTAAGAAAACAATGTAAATGTATCTAAAAATGGACGTAGCCTACAGTATGTCTTTAAATAAATAACCAAATAAGCATGATTGGATTGTTGGTGAATTTATCAGATAATTTAAACCTAAGCGAAGACAAGCCAAAGCTTATCCACTTTAACTTTGTTTTACAGTAGGTATGTTTCTAAATCAATCTAAAAATGTAATAGTGAAAATTGTAATTTAGTACTACATTACAAGGATATTTCAGGTTATAGGCCTCTTTACTGTATCCGGTCGAAGTACGTAAACTGCAATGAACGCAAATAACTTATTTCTTACAACACAAATTGAAAATGACGTGGATTTCTTTCTGCCTTCGTTTCGCAGTAGTGGTCGAGAGTGATTGGAAGAACTTCGCCCTGCCTTCACGGCTGGTGACGTAACCACATCACTGTGGCTGAGTAGCATACGCTCATCGCCTGCCTACCCGCCCACTTAAGTGCTGGGCACCCGCGGGACGAAATGCTCAGCGCGAGCACCTCTGCTCCATAGTATCTTTCTACTACTAGAGTCTGTCAATCAACTGAAGACCATGCCTGGTCACCATGTTGATATATTCTGATCACACGTCGTCGTGTGACGGTAGTTATTGTAACTCGTTTTTTAAATGCTTGCGTGGATTTCTTTCTTGGCCTTTTCCTGAAAGTCATGCCTTCAAATAACGTTGAGAGAAATGTATTGTAAGTCACGGACATGCGTTCATCTCAATCTATATGCGTAACTCTAAGGTTTCAGTTCAATTGAAACATTCATCACTGCATTCAGATACCAAAGGCAAGGAACTATGTAAAACTGTTTTTCACACAGACTTCTTATGTTTTTTCTAGGATTTATAAATAAAATGATTTGCTACAGTTCATCAGAAGTAATTTTGTACGTGGTACTAATCTTCAATTGCACAGCCCTTCAGCATTTAGAGAATACATTTCAAGGATCGTTAAACCGGTTGTCTTCTGAATTCATGAATACTCGCAGCAGTGGCATTTATTGAACTCACTGATCTACTCAGATCAACGTTCTGCGAGTAAGCAGAGAATGTTAGTTACGCTGACCCTCTGTAGTGGAAGGTGTACAACATCCATATTATACAGCTAGGCAACTTGTAAATCCCTTGTATGTATGTATTGCACCGTTTGGTTTATTAATGTTCCCGCGGTGACCACCTCTATTGCGCCGCGTTGGAGCATTAATTAAATATACACCTGTTTAAACATTGCTCCGGCAACGAAATTCACAATATCGGGTCAAGAATCATACCTAGACTCTGTATAATATCATTTACGGACAATTTACATGAAAACTGGGATATCTTGTATGAACATGAGCAATAACAATATGGTGCATATTCGTTTCTCAGGGTAAATTACTTTCATTGTATTCCCATATACTCTAAACAAGACGTAGATTCAGTTGAAGAGTATCTATATGCTCTACCAGTCATTCAGTCTCCATATATTTAGGAAATTGCCTGATCAACGCTTAGTATTCGGCATAAACAAACTCAGTTGATCCATATATTATACTACTACGTACTACAAGATACTTTAGGAACAGAAACGCAAAATAACTACTATATTTAGTTTATTAGCATGCTAATATATTATAAAATGGAATTTCCATGCATCTATCGGCAATAAAGAAAAGAAAATCGTAGTAAATTACAAAGGTCATTCTTAAATTCTTGATTTCTGAGATAAACATAGCTGAAAACCTTTAAATTATCATTATATCTGTTTACATTTACGTTAACCTTCAATAATATATCATATTTTCAGTATTTAAATTGATTCATGGGGAAAAGTAGGGACCAAAACTTTATTTATCAAGGAGGAGTGGAATATCTTCCTGTTAATACAGTTTGGGATTGTCTTTGGGGCATCATTTAGGTTTCATCTTTCTTTTCGGTCTATTTGACTGAATTTATTTGGATATTTGTTTGGATTTTCACTTCTGACTCATCACGTTACGAGATAAGCATTACCTTGTTTAAATCTTGGTTCAAAAACACCAATGCAGTTATTAATATTCCTATCATAGCCAAAATTGAGTAAATTAAAACTGTACACCATCATATGTACATAATAAACGAAATATCCTTACTACAGAGTGCCATAGATATAATAGTAAGTCAGTCTAACCTGCGAAAATCGTGCCACTAATTCCTAATCATATGCCAATGTATTTACTTATTCTCAAATATCTCTTCGCTGTGCCAAGATTTTGTCAAGGAAAACCGTTCTTCATATTAGCGTTGACGTGCTGAACTTCAAATATATATATATATGCGGGATTCCATTTTATTCTTGTATATTTGTATTACGTAACGTATAACAAACATGTAACCTATCAATATCTTCAGCATGAAAGTCACTACGAAACATATTATGTTTGGCTCAAGTCATACATTCAACTTAACACGGCCTGAATCCTTCACTTGCAGTGCTAATCCTAATATAAATATTATATGTAACACAGGAATTCGCAATTCAATCAGCTATCCCTTACTCATGCAACGAACAAATACATATCTCCTCATTCTAACTACATCTTGTCACATTAATATTCCATTTCCTTTATATATATATATATATATCTATATTTAAGAAACATATTCATTTAACTCCATTTAAATAACCTCTGTGTTACGGTAGAAATACTTAATAGCCTCAATATTCTTTCACACACTGCAACTCCGTAATATTTCAACATTTCCTTACAATACAATTATCATACTGGCCATGATTGCAACTTACATTGACCTCAAATATTAGGTTACGTCTCGTATCTCGCATGCATTCTCTACAACCACAACTGGTTTAACGTTTCACTGTCTGCTCGTATGGATTGGCACTAAACATGCACAAATGCTCAATCTGATCTTGTTTTCATTAACCTAAAATTATCTCATAAGCACCATAGTTATACTGCAGAAATTGGCACATATCATCGGTTAATAATTGGCATTTATACTCTAGTATCCGTTCATTGGCACTAAATCTCTTACTTCTAGCACTTCTGCACTCATATGAAATATTTTTCATCAACTAATTTCAAATTCAATACGATGCAACTCATAATACTTATCTCGTAACGGGATTTTGCTGCTGGATTTCTCCTGGTCTAGGGCATCTTGGAATAGGCAGCCCTTGCAGTCCAAAGATTACGTCATCTGCGGCTCCGGCTGGGAATCTTGGCTTGAGCTATTTCATCTTGAGCGATCAATTCCATCTGTTTAAGCTGACTCCATCTTGTCACCAGTTCTCATGAAATGATAAAACAATAAATACATGGTAGAATGCATATTTCACTGGTGAATAGTAGGTTACTCAATACGTATTAATTGTTTTGTGATTCTCGTATTGGTCGAAAATATCTTTCTTAATTTGGTGATTTCTTTAATTCAGCCTACTTTTTGTTAATTCTTTAGCTTAAACAGATATTGTTCCCCACTTTGAAACAATAAATTATGCCTTCCTTAGCATAAATTCGCCGCTATAATATGGATTTCGGCAATGTTCGACTTGGCTGTAGTCTCTCTTTGCTTCTGAATTTGGCTGTTGCAATAATAAATATTCTCCTTAAAATCTTCGCTTTTCCTGCCGATATTTTGCAGATGAAGTCTTCTACGATGTCTGTAAATTAATACTTTTATTTCTAACGTTGCGCTAATCCTTTTCCTTCTCCTTCCGTAGGTTGTGCTGATCCTCTTCACCTCGTAATTTCTTCTCAAGGTAGTCAAGAATCGGTTCCATTCAAATTTTTTTATAGCCCATCATTATTTAATGTTGAGACTCTTTTCTTTGCGACCGGTCGATATGGATTTACTATATCTCTACTCTGTGCATTTGCACATTGCCTGAAGCTATTGTACGCCATATTTGTCCACTGTTTCCATGAAATTTACGGCCGCTAATGTAACGTAATGGTACAGTATGTATGTATGTATGTATGTATGTATGTATGTATGTATGTATGTATGTATGTATGTATGTATGTATGTATGTATGTTTAGGCCTCAGCCCGAAGGCTGGTTGGATCCTCAACAGTTCCGCCATCAGCTGTCATAGATGGCCTAGGCATCACAGAAGAGGCGTACTAGGGAAATGAGGAGTGAGGTAGTTCCCCGTTGCTTTCCTCGCCGAGCCAGAAGTTGCTATTACATATCAGTCTGCCAAGCCCACTAAAATGCATGCACTAACTTACCCTATGAGCAATATTTTCATACCATTCATAGCAGGGACTGGCTGCAAAAGGAATGGCATTACTAGCATCACTCATACCTCAGTCACTTTAATTTTTTCCAAGCCAAGGATAAAGCTGAGACAGATCAATGAAAGTAACAAAATTGCTCTAGCCCATACCAGAAGACATAGCACACTGTAAACACTAGGTCCTGCCAGCAAAGGCACGTAAATCCCTTATATTGACTTTATGCTCCAAAACATAGATAATAATAATAATAATAATAATAATAATAATAATAATAATAATAATAATAATAATAATAATAATAATAACAATAATAATAATAATAATAATAATAATAATAATAATAATAATAATAATATATAATGGGAGAATAGAAAAGAAAGCCAGTAAACGTAAACAAACGTCGCATGCCGTTCTTAGCACAAAAGTGGTAAACGACAACGTGAAGTCATATTCAAAAAGACATTATAATTATAATTATTATTATTATTATTATTATTATTATTATTATTATTATTATTATTATTATTATTATTATTCCAGTCATGACTTACGTGATGTATTACACATTTTTCGACACTCAAGATTATTAAGTTTTGAAATCCATTTTGTTTTTGAATTATTTGTGATTGATATATTTGGTTGAGTTAATGTAGGAATGATTTGAGTTTTTATTTGGATTTTTGAACATTTCTAGAATAAAAATATTAGTTATTTTGTAAAAATTCATCTCGAGATTTTGTAACAGAGATGGGATAATTGCCTCACACTGCTCATATAACACAATAAAACTGTGAACCTAGTGTCAGCTATTAATAGTATTTTATTAAAGAAATTTGGGAAATTTTTAAGGATTTCTGTGCCAAATGAGTCACTCAGTTTCACTCTATTCAAGGTCTGAAATGTTCTGGGTATATAATTATTTTCTTTCAATTTGTTCTGATTTCAAGCTTCAGGTTTTTAATGAATTTAATATTTTTAAGTCATATCTAATTTCAATTAATTTAAAAATTCATTTTTATATATTCCATTCTACCTGCCAACGATAAGGGAAGGACCGTCCACTACCTGAGGTTTTACCGGCTGAATGTTTGCTAGCCAGAGGCCGAAGAGAAGAAGAAGAACTTTACAAGAAGAGATGTGCATGTGGCAGTCAAATTATTATTTTAATGAAGTATAGTCTTTCTTAAGTTGATTTGCGTCGCACCGACTCACATAGGCCTAGATCGTATGGCGACGATGTGATAGGAAAGGGCTAGGAGTTGTAAGGAAATGACCCTACATTTGCCTGGTATTAAAATGGGAAACCACGGAAAAACATCTTCAGTGTTGCCGACAGTGGGACTGGAACTCACTATCTCCAGAATGAAAGGTCACAGCTGCGCGCCCCCAGCATGTTTAACTCGGTCGGTCAAGGATAGCCTGCAGTAGTGTTAGCACCCAGTGATATTCTGTATTAAGTCGTGCCATTTCTTATATGCAACTTGAATTTGCTCCATACAAAATATACTAAATTTATGACGTAACCAAGTGAAACAAACTAGTATATTCTGGGCACTATTCGGTTAGTTAAACAGTGTGCGTATGCGGCCTACCGTATTCTTGACAGAACAGTTTTACGTGTATTTCAGGTATTGACTATCATAGAGGTTTGATTCTTGAATGTTTGAGATATATAGGCCTAGTCCGTTGTAATGAATTTAATAAAGAATTCCATATAACATGGATGTCAAATTCGACAAACTTTTGTGTCTTTACGCCTAGAACTTTGAATGTTTTAGACCAAATATTGATGGATGATTCTGATGCATAGGAGGTCCATAATCCATGATGTTGACTGCAATGCGTCACTAGAACGAGAGGATGTAAATTGCACATTTTGTTATTTTCACAGGTTTTGTGAAAAGTTTTGTACAGAATGTAGCTCTCATATCAGCGCTGTCAGTCAAAACATAAAGAAAAGCAAGCAGTTACCACACTAGGGACTAAAACCAGGCCAAACCTCATGATTCTACATCCTTGATGGGCCTTAGACAACCAGGGTCCCCTTCACCGCTCAACCCAAAAAGCTGCAGATCACAAGATACGCGTTAGCACAATGAATCCCCTTAAGCGTTATTCTTGGAATACTAAACCGGACACATAGACTGAGCGGACCTCGAACCTGCCCTCAGATCCAGATGCAAATCCATGTCCTTGTAAGGATTTGTGCCCAAGTCTTCCCAGTAAGAGGCAGGCTCGCTACCCCTGTAGTGAGGTCTGACCGTTAGATACTAGATACTGTAAGAAAAACAAAGCAATAAAGGAAAGTAATGAAGATACAGACAGAGAAAGAAGAAAAAGAGAACATGATCCTTATTTTGCAATTAAATTACATACATACATACATACATACATACATACATACATACATTATCATTATAGACTGTTATGCCTTTCAGCGTTCAGTCTGCAAGCCTCTGAGAATTTACTAAACGTCGCCACAATCCTCGATTTGCAACTAGTGTTGTGGCCTCATTTAGTTCTATACCTCTTATCTTTAAATCGTTAGAAACCGAGTCTAAACATCGTCGTCTTGGTCTACCTCTACTTCTCTTACCCTCCATAACAGAGTCCATTATTCTCCTAGGTAACCTATCCTCCTCCATTCGCCTCACATGACCCCACCACCGAAGCCGGTTTATGCGTATAGCTTCATCCATCGAGTTCATTCCTAAATTAGCCTTTATCTCCTCATTCCGAGTACCCTCCTGCCATTGTTCCCACCGGTTTGTACCAGCAATCATTCTCGCTACTTTCATGTCTGTTACTTCTAACTTATGAATAAGATATCCTGAGTCCACCCAGCTTTCGCTCCCGTAAAGCAAAGTTGGTCTGGAAACAGACCGATGTAAAGATAGTTTCGTCTGGGAGCTGACTTCCTTCTTACAGAATACTGCTGATCGCAACTGCGGGCTCACTGCATTAGCTTTACTACACCTTGATTCAATCTCTCTTACTATATTACCATCCTGGGAGAACACACAACCTAAATACTTGAAATTATCGACCTGTTCTAGCTTTGTATCACCAATATGACATTCGATTCTGTTGAATTTCTTACCTACTGACATCAATTTAGTCTTCGAGAGGCTAATTTTCATACCATACTCATTGCACCTATTTTCAAGTTCCAAGATATTAGACTGCAGGCTTTCGGCACAGTATGCCATTAAGACCAAGTCGTCAGCATAGGCCAAACTGCTTACTATATTTCCACCTAACTGAATCCCTCCCTGCCATTTTATACCTTTCAGCAGATGATCCAGGTAAACTACAAAGAGCAAAGGTGAAACATTACAGCCTTGTCTAACTCCTGTAAATACCCTGAACCAAGAACTCATTCTACCATCAATTCTCACTGAAGCCCAATTGTCAACATAAATGCCTTTGATTGATTTTAATAATCTACCTTTAATTCCATAGTCCCCCAGTATGGCGAACATCTTTTCCCTCGGTACCCTGTCATATGCTTTCTCTAGATCTACGAAACATAAACACAACTGCCTATTCCTCTCGTAGCATTTTTCAATTACCTGGCGCATACTGAAAATCTGATCCTGACAGCCTCTCTGTGGTCTGAAACCACACTGGTTTTCATCTAACTTCCTCTCAACGACTGATCGCACCCTCCCTTCCAGGATGCCAGTGAATTCTTTGCCTGGTATACTCATCAATGAGATACCTCGATAGTTGTTGCAATCCTTCCTGTTCCCCTGCTTATAGATAGGTGCAATTACTGGTTTTGTCCAATCTGAAGGTACCTTACCAACACTCCACGCTAATTTTACTACTCTATGAAGCCATTTCATCCCTGCCTTCCCACTGTACCTTACCATTTCATGTCTAATTTCATCTATTCCTGCTGCCTTATGACATGGAGTTTATTTACTATCCTTTCCACTTCCTCAAGTATAATTTCATCGTTTTCCTCCTCCCCATGAGCTTGGCTGTTTGCATCACCACCATGATGATTTCCTTTTACATTGAGAAGATGTTCAAAATATTCCCTCCACCTCTCCAGTGATTCCCTGGGATCTATTATGAGTTCACCTGAATTACTCAAAACACTGTTCATTTCCTTTTTCCCTCCCTTCCTAAGATTTTTTATTACTGTCCAGAAAGGTTTCCCTGCTGCTTGACCTAGCCTTTCCAGGTTATTACCAAAATCTTCCCATGACTTCTTTTTGGATTCCACAACTATTTGTTTCGCTCTGTTTCTTTCATCTACGTACCAATCCCTGTCTGCCTTGGCCCTTGTTTGGAGCCATTTCTGATAAGCCATCTTTTTACGTTTACAGGCTGCTCTCACTTCACCATTCCACCAAGATGTTTGCCTTTTCCCATCTTTACACACAGTTGTTCCTAGGCATTCCCTTGCCGTTTCTATTACAGCATTCCTGTATGCCACCCATTCACTTTCTATATCCTGAACCTGCTTACTGTCTACTGTTCGAAACTTCTCACTAATCATATCCATGTACTTCTGTCTAATTTCCTCGTCCTGGAGACTTTCTACCCTTATTCGTTTGCAGACAGATTTCACTTTCTCTACCCTAGGCCTAGAGATACTTAGTTCACTACACATCAGATAGTGGTCTGTATCATCGAAAAATCCGCGAAAAACTCGTACATTCCTAACAGATTTCCTGAATTCAAAGTCTGTTAAGATATAGTCTATTATGGATCTGGTACCCCTAGCCTCCCATGTGTAGCGGTGAATAGCCTTATGCTTGAAGAATGTATTCGTAATCGCTAAACCCATACTAGCACGGAAGTCCAGCAAACGTTTCCCATTCCCATTAGCTTCCATATCTTCCCCACATTTACCAATCACCCTTTCGTATCCTTCAGTTCTATTCCCAACTCTCGCATTGAAATCGCCCATTAGCACTATTCCATCCTTGCTGTTTACCCTGACCACGATGTCACTCAATGCTTCATAAAACTTGTCAACTTCATCCTCATCTGCACCCTCACATGGTGAATACACGGACACAATTCTTGTCCTAATTCCTCCCACTGACAAATCTACCCACATCATTCGCTCATTTACGTGCCTAACAATTAAATTAAATTAAATGGAGCTGCAAAATTATAATCAGTGGAGAAAAAGTATCAATACGTTTCCTCAATGCAAATTTCATTTGCGATTCTTCACTTCTCAGTGCAGTTTACACGATAACTAAAAGTTTACTCGTGTCTTCGTATTCCTCCTTTCCCGATGGAGATGAACTACATGTACCTTACGAAACCAAATACCAGACCTCCTGCCACTTGTAAATCACAGGAAGCACCCGCAATCAAATCCAGGTCTTTGAAGAAGGCAGTTAAAACTTATTTTTCTTTTTCTTTTTACTAGTTGCTTTACGTTGCACCGACACAGATAGGTCTTATGGAGACGATGGAAGAGGAAAAGCATAGGAGTGGGAAGGAAGTGACCGTGTCCTCAATTAAGGCACAGCCCCAGCATTTGCCTGGTGTGAAAATGGAAAACCACGGAAAACAATCTTCAGGATTACCGGCAGTGGGGTTCGAACCCACTATCTCCCGAATGCAAGCTCACAGCTGCGCGCCTCTAACCTCATGGCCAACTCGCCCGGTAAGCTAAAAGTTCTAATCGTACTACTGCGAAGGGGGAACTCATGGTAAGCAATTTTACACTTTTTTTCCAGTGAACTATCTCATTTTTTCAGTGCAATTAACTACTTCTCATCTTGACATTTGTTGTAATTAAGGAAACAGATATATTACTCTTGTAAATTTGATTCCTAATGTTATTCTTATTTGAGATATTGTTAACACAGCGAATATTATATGTGTATCCAATTCAGTCAGTGACAGTCATATCGTAGAAATACATATTCCGTTCCTTTCCAGCCTCGGCATTGGAGGTGTACAGCCGGGAATCAGGTATCACACCAAGTAGTTGCAATAAACAAAACTAAGATAATGGACAGACTGGCGTTTGTAATATGACCATCACCGTACTGATATGAGGCAGCGTCTCGTTAGTTCTCGTAGAGTACAGACGTGTGTAATGCCACTCCACCTCCATCTTCGAAGGTAACTACACAGTAATCATCGCCGGTGCCGGTTTGAATCTTAACTGCAGTGCTCCTCGGTGAAATTCAGAGCCATGCCAGCAAGCTACACATCACTGTAGACCTGAGCAAGGCCAGGAAAATGGGCTCGTTGACAAAAGTGAATAATAGTTTACCCTTCCCCTACATTCCACATTCTTAAAATACCACAACGCCGGGCTGAGTGGCTCAGACGGTTAAGGCGCTGGCCTTCTAACCCCAACTTGGCAGGTTCGATCCTGGCTCAGTCCGGTGGTATTTGAAGGTGCTCAAATACGACACGCTCGTGTCGGTATTTTTACTGGCACGTAAAAGAACTCCTGCGGGACTAAATTCCGGCACCTCGGCATCTCCGAAGACCGTAAAAGTAGTTAGTGGGACGTAAAGCAAATAACATTATTATTATTATTGTTATTATTGTTATTATTATGAAAATACCACAAATACCATGAATGCTGATAGGAGTAGCACGAAACGGGCAAGAATATCTTACGTAAACCCTTTGAAATGTTATCGGAGGAATTTTAAAAATTATTATTATTTTTTTGCAATTTCTTTACGTCGCACTGACACAGATAGGTCTTATGGCGACAACGGGACAGGAAAAGGATGGGAGTGGAAAGGAAGCAGCCATGGGCTTAATTGACGTACAGCCCCAGTATTTGCCTGGTGCGAAAAAGGGAATCCACGGAAAACCACCTTCAGGGCTGCTGACGGTGGAGCTCAAACCTACTATCCCCCTAATGCAAGCTCACAGGTGCGCGACCCTATCCGCACAGCCAACTCGCTCGGACTTCTCCGGAAAGCAAGAAATCGAGTAGGGGGCTCGTGGGCCAACAACGAAAATGATACTTCCCTTTGTGCACTGGACATACGCAGCAATTGCAACAAGGGGCAGTTCAGTCGTAACTCGGTGTGGTTTAAATAAAGTCACCTCTCAAGGAAAATAGATGCTCGTTAGTCAAACTCACTGAGCTAAGTATCACTTTAGCATTAATTAAACCCAACATTTGCCCTTCAGGTAGCAGTGGAATAACCAGTACCATTCAGAGAGAAGCAGCGAGGTAATGTTTGGCCGCAAGCAAGGTTCAGTCGGCTTTGGGTCAGACGTATTGATCACTGGGTTCTCTCTTGACAAGTAAAGTCAGAACGTGTGCCTCAATGCAGTATTATTACTTATGTGTGTAGCGAAATGATGAAACAGTAAAATATGACAATTTTAACCATAAAGAAAAGCACTCTGAAATGCATATTTACGGAAAATACAAACAAAACCGAATACGCTGAAATTCAAAAAACAAATACACTAACAAACTTCTTGTGAAAAAAAATCATCTCTGCAACGAACGGCATCTCACAGGCATAGTGATGGTTCCTGATCATAAGTATAAATTACACCCGAAGATGTATACGGAAAACTTATCTGGATAACGAATATTGTGACTGAGAAATAGAATGAACGCCTGTCAGTAACTTACAAGTTTAACGTATACATTAGTATTAGGGCACCCCGTGTAGATCATAAAACTCCTGTCCCACCAGTGATCAGTATTGGCGGATATACTGTAGGGCGCAGAGAGTCTATGACGGATAACACTGTTCCTATTCCAACTCTCCTGATCACTGCAAGCCAGACTGCCCCATTCGAGAGAGTGAGAATAACACCAAAACAGCCCGATGGCAAATGACGGATATTGTGTCCTGCCACAGACACAACACGGAAACACGTGCATCAACTCAACAAAATAAACACACTGACTCACAGGTAATCACACAAAACAGCGCTGATTCCCTAGCTCCACACACAAAGGACACAGAAGCACAAGCCAGCTTTCACAAACCTACATCACACTCGCACAGCAGTCAGAACCGAACGCATTACCTTCGGAGCAGAAATACGACTCCTCTCTGAATGAACGCGTTAATTGGGTGATATAAACAGAGAACAGTCGAAAATCTACAATATAAACCTCATAGCACAAGAAACCACGTAGTCTAACCAACAGGCTCTTCGTGAAGGGAAGATTGTAGAGTCCTTAAGCATCATAATTGCACACCATAGCCAGGGTGACACAGCAATAGCTAGATACTGTACAGTTCGGAACAGAAACTTCAATATATGACAACATGCAGTCAAGTACATCTTCTGTAGATTCCAATCTCTTTCGTACAATTTCAAAATTGAACTTAAGGAGCATTAGGGCCCTATAAACCACACACTTATAGACTCGTAAGAAATAAGAACAGATCAAGAAATAATACAGCAGCACACTCACGTAGCAACAGGACATCGAATGTATCTTACTCCCAAAAAAAGTACCGATAGCCTGACCTGCAACATATCAGCCAGATTTTGGTGTACTGAAATGGATGACAGCTATATGGTTGTACTTCATTTTCAAGAAGAAACAGAAGTCTCGGAAGTAAACACTATCTTGGAAGAAAAGAAACATCACTCTTCAAGAATTTTACGAATTAAAAGCAATGAAACTGTAGAAGGATGGTCAGGTTCAAGGCTGCCTGGATATATCTTAGATACAGTCGGAAACAAAAGTCTACATACGCCCGTTTATTCCATAATGTTTTGGGTATGTTGATAGTTTTGACTTACCATACGCTTGTGACGTTCTCCCTGATAGGGAACACTTCATTCCTTTATTTCAGTGTGACAGTAAGCAGAAGGTATGGAGAAAACCTAATGGAAGCCTCCAAAAGTAAAATCTTGGTCCATCAGTCAAACGTTGAGTTGGGAACGTTCTTGTCTGGAGTTGTATTTCTGGTGATGGGGTAGACAATTTGGAGTTTATTGAAAGTAAAATGTTTAAGTTGAACCATCTGGATATATGATAGGGAAGTCGCTGTTGAAAAACTGGAACTGGTGATGCAACGAGACAACGATCCTTAACGTACCCTTACAATAGTGAAGGCCGTGCGGTTAAGGGCGCGCAGCTGTGAGGTTGCATCCGGGAGATAGTGGGTTCAAATCCCACTGTCGGCAGCCCTGAAGAATACGTCGTTTCCCATTTTCACACCTTAATTAAGGCCACGGCCGCTTTTTTTTACCCCTCCTAGCCCTTTCCTATCCCATCGTCGCCCTAAGATCTGTCTTCTGTGTCAGTGTGACGTAAAGCCACCAGCAAAACAATGGTGAAAGTATGGTTGCTTTAAAATGTTCCCAAGCAATTTCATTCAACTTTCGACCCCCGAAATTAATCCTACTGAACATCTTTGGGAAGAAATCCACATGTGGATTAGGAAATATTCCATCAAAAGAACGGTGATTTGAAAATTGCCATAAGAAGAGGAAGGAACAAAATTTCATCAGCAGTCACTAAACACCCAGTGGAATCGATGCGCCTGCATTTGGAAGCTATGGTATCTGCAGAAGGTGGAAACAAAATACACTGAACCTAATATGAGAGTAAAAGTAATTCTGAGCGTACATTCACTTTTATTCCTGAACATTTTGTTTCGTTTCAGAAATGAACGGTATACGGCCTCTAGTTCTACACTTAGTTAATGCACTAAAGTATCAACAAATCTATCATTCTATTATGTAAGTGCAGATAAGTAAAATGTTCTCTGTTGAACATGAAGTTTTGAAGTGCATGTAGACTTTAGTACCCGATTGTAGTAAAAGGCCTCCACATGTATTTATATCTAAATGACTCACGGCTTCCGAGTAATAGGACTCTCGGGAGACGGTATTCTCTCTCCGGTGTAGCACACTCTGCCTACGATGCATTCTATAATTCCTATGTTAATTATATACACTTTAATGTCCCTAAATATAAACTGCATTAATCCGGTAAACAAAATTTAACTACAGGAACAGTTAACCCGTGACCACTGCATCGTTGACACTGCAAAGCTGTAGGAAGTGGAAATATATATTGTTCTGATTTCCGGTTAAAAACAATTAGTTTACAAAAATTAAACAAACATTTTGAAAGATAACATAGCAGATTCCCGACCGATTTTTATTATAATTTCTCAGAATCAATTGTTGTGAAAGTAACATCTACGCAAATTCAGGATCTCGCGGAAGACATGAGCGTCAACAGCTCTATGAAAAAGATACTATACATCTGTTCGAGAAAAATAGTGGTAAAATTATATTACGAGAAGATTTTAACGCAGTTTTTTCTATAAAAGATCAGAGTGGTCGGGTTCAGGGCTATCTCATATTATCCGATGTAGTACAGTATAAGGCCTCCAGATGAAAGACATATGGGACTTACGAGAAAGAATATATATTTTTAAGGGATAGGTAGCAGACGCTGATTCATGCCAAGTATAATTCTCGAACCATTGTGCTTATGCAGTAGGGTCTTGCTTATTCGATCCCCGTTAATCGAAAGTCGATTTGTCCGAACTAAAACTTTTAAATTTCCGAAGTTGTAACGAAATTTTAAAAAATACATTTTGAACGAAATATAATTGTATTGTTATTATTCGTGTACGATATCACTATAAAATAATACTGACCGAGCTAGCAAAAATAATAATAATAATAATAATACTGCAGCAAAGTTAATAGTGTGCCATAGTATTTGGTAACACAGAAACTAATAAGACGCGATCTCTGTTTGAAGAATCTCACGAAACGATGTAAACAATCAACATAAATTTTATGTTATCATCCGAAGAAGAGTTGCAAATAGTTAACAAGGACGTATGTGTGCCCATCTCAGGAAGGAATGAATTTAATAGTAATTTGCTTTACGTCACACCGACACAGATATGCTTTGTGGCGATAATAATAATAATTTCGTATGGCTATTCCTAGCCGAGTGCAGCCCTTGTAAGGCAGACCCTCCGATGAGGGTTGCCGGCATCTGCCATGTGTAGGTAACTGCGTGTTATTGTGGTGGATGATAGTGTTATGTGTGGCGTGTGAGTTGCAGGGGATGTTGGGGACAGCACAAACACCCAACCCCCGGGCCATTGGAATTAACCAATGAAGGTTAAAATCCCCGACCCGGCCGGGAATCGAACCCGGGATCCTCTGAACCGAAAGCCAGTACGCTGACCATTCAGCCAACGAGTCGGACTTTGTGGCGATAACAGGATAGGAAAGGACTAGGAGTAGAAGGAAAGCTGTCGTGGCCTTCATTATAGTAGAGTACAAGCATTTACACGGTGTGAAAATGGAAAACCACGGAAAACAAACTTCCGGGCTGCTGACAGTAGAATTAGAGTCAACTAACTCCCGTGTGCAAACTCACGTCTGCTCGACCCTAACCTCACGGCCAAAGGAGTTCACCCAACAAATCACCAGGCACTGATGGCCTTGGGAGAGGATTATACTTCACTTTGTGGTCATTTATAAAATAATACTGTGTCCGTACTTCAAATGATGCAACTGAATTAGTCATACACAAAACACCTGAATGATGGACTGACTGTATTGATAACAACGAAAGCTAGATCTCCGAAGATAAAATACTTTTGACACATCTCCATTCTAAACTTCGATTACTAATTACTTGCCACATGCCAAAAATAACTGGAAACTACCTTCATGGGAGACACCGTATTTCAACACCAATCACGTGCGGACCTGGGTGACTACATCATTAATACAGTATGCGCCATTCGAGACAAAGGGAGTGCAGTGAAATTCAAAATAGGCATGAGGGATGTCCTACAAGGAGCATCGTCAAGAGTCTTCTTCAGCTGTTATCTTACCTGACGTATAAACATTACTAAAGTAGTGAGACAAGGATTCCACTCTCGATGCTTATCTTTGTTCTAATTCACTACTCGGTGGTGTCTCCGCTACAAACAGCCTTTACTCTCTGCAGGTTGATGCTTATGCAGATGACGTCTCTATCATTGCTGACTGTAGACAGGATTCCGAGTGGTTACTTAACATAGTGTCCACCTCTTTGGTGTAGCGGTTAGTGCGATTAGCTGCCATCCCCGGTGCCTCGGGTTCGATTCCCGGCTCTACAACGGAATTTGAAAAATGGTACTAGTGCTGGAACGGGTTCCATTCAGCCTCAAAAGATGAACTGAGTAGAGGGGTTTCGATTCCCACCTGAGTCATCCTCGAAGTGGTTTTTCGTGATTTCTCACTTCTCTTCCAGGCAAATGCCGGGATGGTACCTGACTTAAGGCCACGGCCGATTCCTTCCTATCCCTTGCCTATCCATTCCAAACTTCCTATCCCCTCCCCCCACAAGGCCCCAACACAGCAGGTGAGGTCACCTGGTCGAGGTATTTGTCCTCCTTCCCAGTTGTATCACCAGACCCAAAGTCTCATGCACCAGGACACTGCACTTCAGGCGGTAGAGGTCCCAGTGAAAAATACAACCCTGAGGGCTAAACGGGTTAAGAAAGTAAAATAAATATTTTCTGATCCAAGACAAAAATATCTCAAATGCTAGTAATAGGTGAAGAGAGAGCGAAGAAATTTACTTCACTAAACTGAGTTAACCTTGAGGAAGAAATGAATATTTTAGGGATCACACTTTTCAACTGTATTCAGAAAATGATTCAATGGGACTGGACACAGGAACTACGCTCACTCAGATGCCCATTACAAAAGGAGAATCAGTCATCGCTATCACTTTCAAAGAGAATACAATATGTCAAAATATTCGTTGCGGACAAGATACGATACTTGAGACAAATTCTTTTTATGCCCCGCATTACAGGGGCATTATAAGGGTTGCGTCCGTAATAGGTCGGTTTCTCTCGAATGGCTCACCTTAGATTAGCACACAACAAACGCACCCTACCTAAGGCACTTAGTGGCCTTTGTCTCTTAACGTCGGCATTCAGGAAACATTGTTTTTCTAAATAAAAAAATAATGACATTGGAAGGACTAGGTGATACGAGAACACAGAAATTTGGACAATGCAAGAAAATGACAACGCCCCAGCATATCGTCGCTGCCGGGACAAAACATCCTATGTGAAATATTTTAGCTTAGAACTTTGGCCGGTAAGGTTCTGTCACCTAAGGTGCAATATTGTATGAATATTGTCAAGGCATTCTCGCTCTTCATAACGTACGTGCTGCGGGTCAGTATATCTCCAAAAATATTACCACATAGGAGGTTTTGTCCCGGCAACGACGATATGTGATGTGCGTCATCTAGATCCTCACGTGCCAGTCCTAAAGCTCGAACATAGCTACCTCCCCAACCACTAGGAAATCAAATCGAGTCAACATTAACAACAAAATCCTCCTAGACATAGTATGTGAAAACTGGTAGTCTTATATTTTATTGCAAGAACTGATCACTACCAACAACGAATTACATTGGTTCCGTTTGACAGACAATCTATGTATATAGGAAAGAAGATGATACCATAATGCGGCGTTTAAGACAGCGCTCTGAAGTTCAAGAGTGGGGCGGAAAGTGAGCACCTCAGTAAGACAACCGACTGTAGTCGAATAGTTCCGGAATGGGTCGTACGACACAAATTCATTATCAAGCCGGCACAACTCCAGGCTACTCTAGTGCTACTTCTTGGTATATATGTGCATTGTGTTCTACGTGTTCTCCGATCAAAACAATGTGAAACTCCAGCCAGAATTGGCAACTGTACAAGGTATACAAATAAAATAATTATTTGGGTATATACAGTGAGAAATTGTTCAAACTTGCCAATGAGCAGATAAATAGTTAAATGAAAGAGCCTCGTCATATTGTTATTGTAACTATTCGGTCCATTATAATCACTCCTCCTCATTACTGTTAATATTTTCATTTTCTTTATTATTCTTAATATTATTTGTTTGTTGCAATATCATGTCAATTACTGTAAAACGAGAGAAGAAAACAATTCTAAAAGTACTGTATCGGATGTTAAGGTAAAATAAAATGCAGAAAGGAATAGCAATAGCCGAAGTTATGCCATTGCTCAACTACGCTAAATCCTATCGCATGTATGCACCCGAAAATATCCACCTACAGATACAGCAAGTTCTGGGCATGCTATAAATAATTTGAAAGAAATAATTCTATATCTCGCACGATTGCCCTTTTATCAGCTGCTGAAGTTACCCAATCAGATCACTTCGCGGGCGTATTCAAATGGGCTTTACGAGGCTGTGTTTCTAAATCTGAACGTGGATTAAGACTGGCTTGGGAGCACCAATGGAAGAAAGAAATACTTCGCCAGAGGAGGGGCTTGAATACAGACCTCCGAGCTGATAGTATCGCGCCTCAGCAAGTACGCAACGGCGACACTGGTTGAAACCAATGGAGTGTTTGTGCGTGAAGCTTATTTATCGCCATGGTTCTCAACCCACGTGCAGGTTTAGTAACAATGGCACGCAAAATACATTTGAATTCGCCCGCGAATTGATCCGCTGATAACATAACAACGGTGCGAGATATCGAATTATTTCTTTCAAATCATTTATCAGTATGACCAACCGTCTAACGCCCATATACTCTGTTTACGTTATTTCTGACCACCCTGTATAAGTATTGCATATTAAAAGCCCGGATATTGTGACAGATGTAGGGCCTAATTCAATATGAACTCTAACATAACCAGACACTAGATTACAAACAAAGTACGACGCTCTAGATAGCAGTGGTAATTCTTGTTCAGGAGGAAGTACAACTGGGCAAATGGGAAAGGTCCGAATCTTCGAAGAATGAGGATCGGCAAAAGGAAGGGAATGGCCGCGACGTGCGTGAAAATGAAACTCGCTAGGCCTCACAAACTTAAAACCGTCGGGGTTGGAAAACTTGACTAAGAGATGTCAGATAGGAAAGATGAAAGCGAGGAGTCTGACACAAGTTAAGTGGAAGCAATGTGAAACTCGTCTAGGGGACCCGTGATCACGGACCTGTGCTTCCAAGTTGAGGGCCCCCTGACCCCTCTTTTATGACATGCACGACATACCATAGGTGAATTAAACTACGTGCACCCACAGGGTTACAAATTAGACTTTCATATTACTTACGGTTTCTCCAGACGCCCACAAAACCATAGACTTTTGAGTCATTGGGTAATGGGAGAAGAAGCTGTTTCAGTACAACCATATAAATAGATGTAATAATGTGCATCCGGATCTTAGCAAAAATGAAAGTTACCTTTCCAAAACAACTTTTTTATTTGATACAAAAAATGAAGCTGGAAATTATAAATTATTCCGCGAGGTAGATATTATAAGATGTACATATTTTTTCATTTCTTACAATTAAAAATTCCATTAATTAATGATTTCATGTCATTCCTGATTCCTTTCACCAGAATAAATTCATTAATTTTAGAATCTTATTCAGTTGCATTAGATTTTGGAAGTCTGACTTTAGTTGTGTCCATTGCATATTGTACAATGTATTCAATTTTATATGCTCACAGTAGAGACGATTTTATTTATTTCTAAAGGTTCTTACCTCAGAGTTGTGTGTCCAGTAGATGGCAGGTGGAGGTTCAGGACTGTGCTTTACTATGCACGTCAGGTTGATTGTGCTGCCCTTGTAGATGTACATGTCTGGCTCGCCGATGATAATGGTGACCGGCTCTGAAAACAGGAAAGGAAGGCGTAAGAATGTTAAAATGCATAAAGTTAATCAGTGCTATTATTTAGGATTGTTTGCTGTACGCCTGATCACAAAGGATCAAATTAAGAAGTACAAGTCTATGTGCATGGCACTTGAAGTTCTTGAAAAGGCTTTTGATTTTCATTGATTGAAGTTCGTGATACCCAAGATCATGGAGATTTTTAACTATGTAACCACCTGTTTTCCAAAATGTTCTCTTTCCTTCGGCTAATGTAAAATTTCATAAAGACTTAAATTGTAAATCGGGGATAGAGAGTGCGTTACCCTCTCGAGTTCCCCTTTAATTTATCTTGAGATGACTACGATTTTTTTACTGTTTCTCTTTTCTGTAAAGCATTAAATGAACCTTCATTCTAGACACCTCAGTAGCTTGGGATTAGCCTCTGCATCATCGGGCCGCGAGCCCAGTTAGGGTTGTATACTTAATTTTGTAGGAGCGCAAGTGTACGCCTGCATACATTTTGTGTTCGGGCCAGTAATTTAACCTGTTATTCTTTCCACGAAGGCCCAGTATTTTGGGTAATAGATATCCCTGTGTAAAAATTGTAGGTTGGGCCTATAGAAGCCAGAAATTGTAAGATTTTTGTGTAATATTGCCTTGAGTAGGCTGTACGGAATCAGGAGCCAGTCGCCTTTGTTGAATTCGGAGAGATGGTAATCTTTTTCTGTGTTGAGTGGGGCCTTTGGAAGTCCGTATTTGTAACCTTTGGAGCAAAGTGCTCTTGAATTGGGAGATTCTCTCCTCGTCTAACTAAACGCAACATTTGCGATGTAGTAAACTTGTAAATTTGGAGCTGGAAGCTCAGCACTTGTACTGCTATTTTTACCTGTAACCCTGTTATTTCACCTAGTGAAAAGTTTGTTAAGTTTGTGATTTTAAAAGAAATATAACCTTTATTTACAGTTACAAGTTAATGGTATAGTAGATGGACCTATTCTGCCCGCACTTTCTTTCACCTCTCTGCAATCCATAAAAACACGGTAAGTAGTAGTAGTAGTAGTAGTAGTAGTAGTAGTAGTAGTAGTAGTAGTAGTAGTAGTAGTAGTAGTAGTAGTAGTAGTTTTGTTATGGCAGGGGAAAATCTTTTAAAGACACCACTCTGTGTGGGAGTTGGATTTCCACCAACTAAAAACCCCTGCCCTCTTCACTCAGACCATTCTGGAACTGCTTGTCGGCATGACATCAGAATGGAGTGATGTACGTTATTATGTTCTTCCTTTCTCTTCTTTCTCCTTCATCCCCATAATGCTTGTCGCCATTGCCTTTACTGTGTTCCAGGCAAACGGGCTCTCTAACATAATCTGAACCAGATTCCCTGGCGTGAGTTGTCGGCCAAGTTGTTGGCAGGCTTTTCTTCGTTCTTCTTCCCATCGAACACAGTAGAAAAAGTTGTGTTCTACTGTATCCCTTTCAGAACAGTACCAACAACCATCTCCCTGCGTCTTTCCCATCTTCATGGCGTATACGCCGAATCTTCCATGTCCTGTCAGGATCTGCGACAGATAGTAATCTACCTGCCGATGTCTACATTTAAGCCAGTCTCCTATGTTGGGTATTAGCTTTTTTGTCCATTGGCCAACATCGGTTGTGCCATCCCATCGGTCTTGCCACTCTAGTAAGAGTTGGTTCCTCGAGGCTTTCTTTTCCTCAGCAGATATAGTTGCACCCCTTTCATGCCAAAGTTTTCTCTCTGCAACGAGGAGGTCAATGGGAATACTGGCAGCTACAACTTGTAAAGCTGCTGTCGAAACAGTTCGATATGCACAGGTAACTCTGAGCAGCATTTTCCTCTGTACTCTTTCCATAGCTCTTCGGTGAATCTTCCTCCTGAGTGCATTGTGCCAGATAGGTGCAGCATAAAGTAAAATGGAATATACTGCAGAGCACATAATCTGTCTCTTAACTGTTCTTGGTCCCCCAATGTTAGGCATAAGTCTGGCTAATTGGATTGGATCTTATCAGTCTTCAATGATTTATTAAAAAAGCGTGAATTCCCCGATGAGTGGAAAGTAGCCAAGCTAGTGCTGTTATTGAAGGCAGGGAAACTATCATTAGATCCATCAGCATACAGGCCACTGTGCTTATTAAACACCTTGAGCAAACTTTACGAAGGATTGATTAAAACTAGACTGGAGAAAGAACTTGAACAACAGGGAGGACTTTCTTCGAACCAGTTTGGATTTAGAAAGGGTAGAACCACAACCCAAGCTATTGAGAGAGTGATTCAAATACAGGCAGAAAGCAGTGAGAAATGGGCTGCCTTGATAACGCTAGATGTCAAAAATGCTTTTAACACTGCTTCTTGGAGCATTATTTTGAGAGAACATCGTAGGATGAACATTTCTCAGTATCTACAACAAATAATCGTTAAGTACTTCAAAGGACGAAGAATACGATTTCATGATTTAGAAGATCTTGAAATGAGTGCTGGCGTTCCACAGGGATCTGTCCTAGGACCCACCTTGTGGAACATTCTATATGATGGTGTCTTACGCCTGCAGCTGACAAAAGGGACAACATCTATTGGTTATGCAGATGACCTTGCAATAGTGGTAATAGCAGAGAATGTAGAAGAACTGACCTTCCGAGTAAATGAATCACTGAGACGAGTTAACCTTTGGATGGTAAATAATAAGTTGAGATTGGCTCCACATAAGACTGAGGCTGTAATTTTGAAAGGTTCCAGGAATTGGAAAAATGTCCGTTTCTTATTAAATGATACAGTGATTATCCCAGGAAAGTCTGTACGATACCTTGGGGTTCTTATTGACAGGAATTGCACATTTGGTGCACATGTGAAGGCAGTAACCCAAAAGGCAGAGAAGAAGGCACTAGTAGTAGTAGTAGTAGTAGTAGTAGTAGTAGTAGTAGTAGTAGTTTTTTTTTTTTTTTTTTTTTTTGTTATGGCAGGGGAAAATCTTTTAAAGACACCACTCTGTGTGGGAGTTGGATTTCCACCAACTAAAAACCCCTGCCCTCTTCACTCAAACCATTCTGGAACTGCTTGTCGGCATGACATCAGAATGGAGTGATGTAAGTTATTAAGTTCTTCCTTTCTCTTCTTTCTCCTTCATCCCCATAATGCTTGTCGCCATTGCCTTTACTGTGTTCCAGGCAAACGGGCTCTCTAACATAATCTGAACCAGATTCCCTGGCGTGAGTTGTCGGCCAAGTTGTTGGCAGGCTTTTCTTCGTTCTTCTTCCCATCGAACACAGTAGAAAAAGGTGTGTTCTACTGTATCCCTTTCAGAACAGTACCAACAACCATCTCCCTGCGTCTTTCCCATCTTCATGGCGTATACGCCGAATCTTCCATGTCCTGTCAGGATCTGCGACAGATAGTAATCTACCTGCCGATGTCTACATTTAAGCCAGTCTCCTATGTTGGGTATTAGCTTTTTTGTCCATTGGCCAACATCGGTTGTGCCATCCCATCGGTCTTGCCACTCTAGTAAGAGTTGGTTCCTCGAGGCTTTCTTTTCCTCAGCAGATATAGTTGCACCCCTTTCATGCCAAAGTTTTCTCTCTGCAACGAGGAGGTCAATGGGAATACTGGCAGCTACAATTTGTAAAGCTGCTGTCGAAACATTTCGATATGCACAGGTAACTCTGAGCAGCATTTTCCTCTGTACTCTTTCCATAGCTCTTCGGTGAATCTTCCTCCTGAGTGCATTGTGCCAGATAGGTGCAGCATAAAGTAAAATGGAATATACTGCAGAGCACATAATCTGTCTCTTAACTGTTCTTGGTCCCCCGATGTTAGGCATAAGTCTGGCTAATGCCAATGCCTTCTTCTCTGCCTTTTGGGTTACTGCCTTCACATGTGCACCAAATGTGCAATTCCTGTCAATAAGAACCCCAAGGTATCGTACAGACTTTCCTGGGATAATCACTGTATCATTTAATAAGAAACGGACATTTTTCCAATTCCTGGAACCTTTCAAAATTACAGCCTCAGTCTTATGTGGAGCCAATCTCAACTTATTATTTACCATCCAAAGGTTAACTCGTCTCAATGATTCATTTACTCGGAAGGTCAGTTCTTCTACATTCTCTGCTATTACCACTATTGCAAGGTCATCTGCATAACCAATAGATGTTGTCCCTTTTGTCAGCTGCAGGCGTAAGACACCATCATATAGAATGTAGTAGTAGTAGTAGTAGTAGTAGTAGTAGTAGTAGTAGTAGTAGTAGTAGTAGTAGTAGTAGTAGTAGTAGTAGTAGTAGTAGTAGTAGTAGTAGTAGTAGTAGTAGTAGTAGTAGTAGTAGTAGTAGTAGTAGTAGTAGTAGTAGTAGTAGTAGTAGTAGTAGTAGTAGTAGTAGTAGTAGTAGTAGTAGTAGTAGTAGTAGTAGTAGTAGTAGTAGTAGTAGTAGTAGTAGTAGTAGTAGTAGTAGTAGTAGTAGTAGTAGTAGTAGTAGTAGTAGTAGTAGTAGTAGTAGTAGTAGTAGTAGTAGTAGTAGTAGTAGTAGTAGTAGTAGTAGTAGTAGTAGTAGTAGTAGTAGTAGTAGTAGTAGTAGTAGTAGTAGTAGTAGTAGTAGTAGTAGTAGTAGTAGTAGTAGTAGTAGTAGTAGTAGTAGTCTATAAAATGATATTGCATCGAGGTGCATTTAATGCAAAAAAACTAGAGGTTAATTCAAATGTACGCCAACATATTACCTCTCATTTTTCTCTCTTGTGTACATAGTCAGTTGTCATTATTTCAGCTGATGATGGCCGCATAGCCATAATTGCATTCAGGTGATAAGCCTAGTGGGTTCGAATCTAGTCATGGCTATCTGTGGTTTTCTATTTCCATAATAAAGGAATGCCGAGGCTGTACCGTAATTAAAACCACGGCCGCTTTCTTCTCGTCCAAGCCTTTTCGTATTCAGTCGACACAGGAAACCTATATCAGTTAGTATGGCGCTAAACCTCTAGCTAAAGGAAGAGTTAACTCATACCTAACCGATTCGTTCGAAGACAACTAGTACCTAGAGAGTGGCCACCAGATCAATCAATCATGAATCATTACTGATATACATTTAGGGCAGTCGCCCAGGTGGCAGGTTCCCTATCTGTTGTTTTCCTAGCCTTTTCTTAAATGAATGCAAAGAAATTAGAAATGTATGGAACATCTACCTTGGTAAGTTATTTCAATCCCTAACTCCCCTTCCTATAAACGAATATTTGTCCCAATTTGTCCTCTAGAAATCTAACTTTATTTTCATATTGTGATCTTTCCTACATTTAAAGACACCACGTCATCTCTCCGCTGACAGCTCAGAATATACCAGTTAGTCGAGCAGCTCCTCTCCTTTCTCCCTAGTCTTCCCAGCCCAAATTTTTCAACATTATTGTCACACTACCCTTTTGCCGGAAATCACCCAGAACAAATCTAGCTGGTTTTCTTTGGATTTTTCCAGTTCATGAATCAAGAAATCATGGTGAGGGTCCCATACACTGGAACCATACTCTAGTTGGGGTCTTACCAGAGACTCATATGCCCTCTCCTTTACATCCTTACTACAACCCCTAAATACCCTCATAACCATGTGCAGAGATTTGTACCCTTTATTTACAATTATATTTATGTGACCACCCCAGTGAATATCTTACCTTATATTAAGACCTAGTTACTTACAATGATCCCCAAAGGGAACTTTCACCCCCATCAACGCAGTAATTGAAACTGAGAGGACTTTTCCTATTTTCAAAACTCACAACCTGACTTTTAACCGCCTTTATCATCATGCCATCGCCTACTGTCCATCTCACAACATTATCGAGGTCATTTTGCAGTTGCTCACAATGTTGTAACTTATTTATTACTCTATACAGAATAACGTCATCTGCAAAAAGCCTTAGTAGGAATTACCCTCTAAATTATTACAGCGACAGAAGAGCTGCGCCTACTGTAATTCCCTGAGTTATATTTTCTAGAAACATCACCACCCATTCAGTCACTCTTTTATCAAGTCCAATTTCACTCATTTTTGTCAGTAGTCTTCCATGATCTACCCTATCAAATGCCTTAGACAGGTCAATCGCGATACAGTCCAATTGACCTCCTGAATCCAGGTTATCTACTATATCTTGCTAGAATCCTACAAGTTGAGCTCCAGTGGAATAACCTTTCCTAAACACAAACTGCCTTCTATCAAACTAGTTATTAATTTCGCAAACATCTCTCATATAATCCGGTAGAATGCTTTCCCAAAGCTTACATGCAATGCATGTCAAGCTGACTGACCTTTAATTTTCAGCATTACATCTATCACTCCTTCCTTTGTACACAGGAGCTACTATAGTAACTCTTTTGAGATAAGTAAATTAGTTGGCATTGGCGACTTGTTTCGCCATTTCTCATATAACGCAGCTCTTCAGTTGTCATTGTGACGTGGAGCTAAATTCGAGTACTCGGATTTATGATCTTATACGTGTCAGGAATCGAGCTCATGATCTCCTAGTCCAAGTTGCAAAGACTACGACTAAGTGCCTTCAGTCACTTCACAGCACAATGCATATCACAAAAATACAGTTAGGTACATGATATCGTCAGGGGCTGCCTGGCCGAGGTGGTAAAGGCGTGCTCTGTTCGCCCGGAAGGACGTGGGTTCAAATCCCCGTCACGAAGTAGTAAAATTTAAGAAACGAGATTTCCACTTTCAAAGGTGCATATGGCCCTGAGGTTCACTCAGCCTACACCAAAAATGAGTACCAGGTTAATTCCTGGGGGCAATGGCGGCCGGGCGTAGAGCTAACCACTCTACCCCATCACGTGCCGAGGTTAACAATGGTGGAAGCCTTTATATTCCACTCCTCCAAGGGACTTCATCGCCTGTACGAAGCTGACTTTGCTTTTTTTTACATGATATCGTCTCTGCTGTGCCAAAACAGCGAATGTGACTATGCTCTTCCTATTCATTATATCCTTTAAGACTCGTAACGCCTCCCATCCACTTATCGTTATGCTGTCCATCAGAACAATTTTTCTATGCTAAAGTGTAAAGGAAAATGAACCATAAATTCACTACTCTAGGAGTGCGTAAATATGTCATGCAAACATACAGTCATACAGTACTGTACAGTAACGTTCACTTTGCTTTACACACGCGCATGGGAACATGAACTCAACGAAAATTGTTCTGATGGCCTGCACATCAGTATGTGGCCGGGAGGCTTGACCAGTCTTAATGGAAATAATGGATAGGAAGAACATTGTCATATTCGCGGTTTCGGCACAACAGTGACGATATAAACTGAGTGGACAAATTCCATGCGAAGACACTGAATATGATGCTAATACTGTGAGGTATCCACTCTATAGGGTGTTGGAATCGTTCTGGTGTTTTCTGGATCCACGCATCTTGCAGTGCTACCCACAATTTATTGGTCTTGTGTACTTGGTGCGGGGTTCATGGAGCATGTACCAGAATCGACAGCATCCCTTAAATGCTCGATTGGATTAAGATCGGCAGATCTGGAGGACCAACTCATCATCATAACTTCACTGGAGTGCACCTTCATCCACCTGCGTGCCGCCACAGAGCGGTGAGATGGCGCATTGTCCTGTTGAAACGTGTCATCTCCATCAGGTAGGGCCAGAAAGAGATGCAGATGATCTGAAAGAATGTCTGGAAAACGTACACGTGTCAGTGATCCCTGCAGCCGGACAATGGGGCATAATTACGACCATGAGTTTGCAGCCCAGACCAAAACAGAACCACCTCCCGTCTGGACACAACCTTGATGACACGTTGCATCCATAGCTTTATACGTCAAACTCTCACGCGCTCATCAGCTCGATACAATTGCAACCGGGATTCATCGGACCATATTACAGGCCGCCACTGTTCCATGGTCCATTGCCGATGGTTGCTAGCTCATGCACATCGTTGAGCTCTGTGTCGAGGTGTCAGCAAAGAGACATGAGTTAGTCGTCGGCTGGTGAAGCCTATGCTGTGCAGTTGCCTCCGTACAGTTCTGGTAGAAATGGGTACCTCACCCCCACCATTCAAAAGGGCGGTGATCTGACTCACAGTATCCCATCGTGCACCCAGTATGGTTCTGCGGAGGGGACATGATGTCCATTCGTTAAACACCTGCGGTCTTCCCGTGCGGCTGTTTACGCGGGTGGTAACATTCTCTCTGCGATATTGGAGGTCCACCCTCGACACCGTTAACCTCGGAAACCCGGATTCGAGTGTTATCTCCGCAATGCTATGACTCATGCGCCGTGCGCCGATGATCACGTTCAAAGTTGGTTAACTCGCGACGTGTTGCCATCTTCACGACACTGGTGCCTGTGACAGACTGTTCAGCTACGCCGCAGCTAGCCGCAACGCTCAGGGGCATACACGGCACTTTTTGTAGTGGGACACCCCTTCCCGTGAATTTTGGCCACTCAGTGTATTATCGCTCGGTATACAGACGGTATCAGTCTGCCATATTCAATTACTATCCTTGTTATGATGACGATCGACACGCTGACAAATTTTCAATAAGTTATAGATTTTGTTTTACTTTCGCATCAATCAATTGAAACTCACTCAGAGTAGATGAGACTGTATAAAGTATTCAATAACACAGTGTTATGTTCAAATTCACTTCTGATATTTAAACCACCATCCATCATGTAGAGCATCCTAGAGAGGTAATTCATCACCTATCACATTCTAGGACATACCGACACAAATCAAGAGAACAACGGTGTTCTTGTCAGACACAAATATTGTAATACGTTCCCATTTTCAATATCAACCTTTTTTACATTATACAATGTGATGAATCGAGATAGGGGGGAACAATAAGAGAAGTTTCAGTTAATTTTCCTTTACATTTCTTATGATTTTACGAACCGTAAAACACCTGTCAACTCTGCTCTCCATTTCAGCTCACGGTCTTTTTCATGAAAACTACATTCTTTGTTAGTTAACTGAATTTCATATGATACTCATTGAAGGGGAAATCGAGTGCCACATAATAATAATAATAATAATAATAATAATAATAATAATAATAATATTTTACGGTCACCACCCTCCCAAATACCTAGCATCAGAATATCACACCGAATTCTTGGTCTCATGACTGGAAGTGTAGGCAACTGCAGTGAATGAGGATCTGGTCAGTGCCTGTGAGACACTGGTTCAAGACAAAAGTTCAGGACCTGATACATGGGAAAAAGGATCTTAAACGCAATTATGGGCACTTAAATGAAATTTTAAATGACGTTTGAAAACATTATCAAAAATTGTATTTCAATATATTTACAATTTTCTTTACGTCACACCGTCACTGGTAGGCTAATGGCGACGATGGGATAGGAAACGGATAGGGGAAGGAAGAAAGTGACCGTGGCCTTAATTAAGGTACAGTCCCAGCATTTGTCTGGTGGTAAAATGGGAAAACATCGAAACCAACTTCAGGGCTGCCAACAGAGAGGTTCGAACCCACTATGTCCCTAACGCAAACTCACAGCTGTGCGACCCTAACCGCACGGCCATTTCCTCGGTATCAAAGAATGTATATTATTAATTTATTTATGCACCTAGTTATCTATCCATCACGTATTTTTAGTTACAGTTACCATATATATTAGCACACCATCTTTGTTCGAAATTCAGAAAATATTAACGTATTACAGTACATCTATATAAATACAAACAACGATAATATCTGAGTGTCAAATAAGTGCAGCTCACCCTGATATTTTTTACATCAGGAACAAAACTCTGGGGTCAGTAAGACCAAGTAAAACAATGATTTAGAAAGCTATTACCATTTACTTTTCAAGGAAATGGAGCCCACTGCATGTTAGCACTCTGCCGAACAGGATTCCCATGAGGAGTTCACCGCCACTTTCCTCGACATAGAGGCCGAACTCGTCTGCTCGCCATTCGCCATTCATTCACAAGTATGGAGGTAGGAATTTCGCTCGTAAACACACAATAGGTAGAAGGATGGAAGATACATTAATAAATTTGTCAAGGTCTGTATTACAAATGCAATGTAGCATGATGCATCTCAGTTGTTCACATTTCTCTAAAGTGATAAAGTACGAAAATCTATTTCTTATGTAGATTATATAATTGATTAGATTATGAAGTATAAACTTCAAGGTGTAATATTTATTAATAGTGTACCGGGCGGTACACCTCCACGCCGCTAATTCAAACTTTGCGCCAGTTGAAACTCCTCTGCTGGAGGAAGTCTGAACTTTATCTACTGTATTAATTTTAAAGTTTCTCAGAAGATGTCACTACTTGGAAATTTTGAAGTTTCTGAACTGGGTCGTTTTCGACGTATTTTTGTTTTTCCTGTAGTAAGAAGTGTGAACTTTCTCTTCTAGAGGACACTACTGAAGAACTACAATGGTGCACCCTAGTGCGAAGTGAAAGAACTATGTTTTTGGAGAAATTTTGAATTCATAAGTTTGTTCTTTGTTAAATTTCTTTCAATCATTGTTTAAGTTGGCAATATTAACCCTTTCTTTCCCCTTGTTTTGAATTTAGCCAATCCCGAATTTCTTGAATTAATTTTCCACCAATTATGTGTTTCTTCATATTGTGTAGGTGTTTTCTTGGTTATCCAATAAAATGATTGTGGGCGGGTGTTTTCTTTCCTGAAACGCCTCGAACTTTCCTCGAGAGTATATAAACTGCTGATTTTCGGGTCTCTGGGCCACTTCAGTAACATCTTTCAGTGTGTAAAGTACGTAGCAGGGGGCGGGAAGCGCCTCTTTCTTCGGGCAGCAGTTCATCCATAAGGTAATGGCCTTTTAATAACTTCTTTTCTTGCTAGCTCAGCAGTTTAACTCTCGGGGCAGGTCCGAAGCCTTTTCCATGTAACTTTCCTTTAATAATGTAAAGACACTCGGTGTCAATTCTTTCTGTTTTAACTACATATTGGGATAGAGAGTGCTTAAACCTCTCGAGCTCCCACTCATATTGCATTGAGGTGAACTTATTTTTCTCAACCGTTTCTTCCTTAACGTCATGTAAATTGTTTCTTTCTAAAGTCACCTCTTTAGTATGGGATTAGCCCTTGCATTAACGGCCTAGTGCCAAATAGGTTTTAAACAAATGCATTAGGAGTGCAGATCGCCTCCTCTCAAGTTGGTATTTTAGAGGCCATATAATTAACCTTTTCTCACTTAATAGGCCTCAGTAGGTTGGGTATTTTACCCCTGTGTTTATGTCCTTAGAGGACAGCTTGAAGGTGGAATTTGGTGTGGCCTTTGACAGGCTTAAATTTTGAGAGCGAGTTGCTCTTTCTTGAAAATTTTTTTTCTGCGCGCCTCAAGGAGGTTTTACTGTGTAATTTGGAGCAAGTGCTCCTGGGTATGAATGGGGTTTTCTGCCCCTCTGTTGAAACTTGTGTTGGGGTAAAACTGGGCTAATTGCTCAAGAATTGTGAGTTCGGGGCTCGAAGCCCAAATCCTGTAAATACTGTAATTGTACTTTTGTTGCCTTGCTACTCTGTACCTGCCATTCTTGTTATTTCTGAATTTTGAAAAGAAAATATAACCTTGTTAAATTTTAAATTAACTTTAATTTCGTAGTTTGAGACCCGTTCACCCCCGCACTTTCTTTCACCTCTGCTGTTCCACAGATACCTCGGAACAAGTGGTAGCAGAGCGTGGTTGAATGGGTCTCAATTTAGCCCCTTTTGACGGCTAAACATCGCTTTGATCCGAACTCTAACAATTTTATCTGTAGCTGGAAATTTTTAATTTTTCTTTTTTCAAAATTTTTCTGTCATCATGCCCGGCCCTCGCGATGTTCTCCATCTTAACTATTTGCGCAAGGAGGAGTTGATCTATGAGTTAACTATTAGAAATGTGCAATCTGGAGGCACGGTTGCGGTAGACACAAACAAGCTTAGAGAGTCCCTTGATTTGCCCATTTCCATCCCCACTTTGGGAGAGAAAGAAATTGACGACTCTCTTTCCACGATCACTGACAATACTACTGAGCTAGCATCTGTAGTTAGTTTTTTTGAAGAAAATGATCCTTCTCCTAATCAAATTAAGCGTGTGCAAGCCAGGCTATTTCATTTTTCAAATAGAGTTAACGATCTGTTGTCTCTGAAGTTGAATGACGTTCAGAGGAAGGAAGCTAGTATGGTTCTTGAAAATCTTTCTGAATTGTCCAGTAAAGTTACCCAATTTTTAACTGGGGAAGTTCCTCCCAAAACTGATCAACCCACCACGGTGAATGTAGGTAGCGAGGAAGAGCCTCCTAAGGGAGACGTCAATAGGAAAACCGTTGCTGCTCAAACAACCTCTGCCCCATTGGACGAGTCTGAACGCCGTACCTCGTTGAATAATGTACGTTCGGAATTAACGTCTTTGCCACTTAAACCTTTACCTACTCTGTCACCGGGGTTCAGCAGCTTGCCTCATCCATTAGCAATGTTGCTCACAGGTATCTCTAAATTTTCTGTTAACATTACCAGTGAAGTTATTTCATTCTTAAGATTTTTAGTTGAATTTCAGGATCATGCCCTTGTTTTTTCTCTTTCTCCATGTCAGATTTTGCAAATCATCTATCCTTATGCAATTGGTATTCTCTCAGACAAGATAGTAAGAGCTATTGCCGAGCAATCATCTATTGAGGATTTCCACGCCCACTTGCTAGCTAACTTCATCCCGGCTAGGGCAAGGTCCTCCCTTATTCAGAAGTACTATTATCGTGTACAGCGGTTGGATGAAAACTTGGCAGATTTCATCCAAGATATTAAGTTCTATACTAGGGTGTTCGCTCTTCACTTCCCTGAGGATCAGATTGTACAAGCTATTGTGGAAGGCATTTCACCATCCTATAGGTCATATTTGTGTTTCGCGGCGTGCCCGCAAACCTTCTCTGAACTTGAAGCATTGGCCGTCTCAGCGGAAGGAGTTAGATACGCCGATTCCTTGCGTGTAGCGAAAGAACCCCCTCCTTCTTTTAGTAATCCTCGGCCTCCACCTCGCCGACCTGTCACACACCGTAAATGTTATGCTTGCGGGTCGCCTGACCATCTTCGCAATCAATGTCCATTGGTCAAATGTAGTAGGGCAAGTAATGGAGCTGATCCATCACAAGGCTGTTTTAAATGTGGGACTTTCTCACATATCGCCAAGAATTGCCCAAATTCAAATAGCACCCCCTCCTGCTCAACTTCTGGTGCAACTTCCACCAATGTCACTAATAATAAGTGACTAGCGGCTTCGGGTGAGTCGACTAATTCTGCTTCCCAAGGCTCAGCCCCTGGTAAACAGGTCGAAAATTCTGGGAACGATCAGTCTTCAAATTCATCTTTTGAATGCCCCAAAGAATGTCTTAGGATTGCGGCGGATACCCCCGCACCTGTTCCTTTTCTTATAATTTAGCTAAATAATGAACCTGTAACTGCTCTATTAGATTCAGGCAGTGTTTGTTCTATTATTTCGGCTGAATGGTATTCAAAATTGAAATCTGTTTGTAAACTATCTGACTATGGCTCATCTCCTGTTAAATATGTTTCGGCTAATTCATCTCCATTAGAAATTCTAGGTTCTGTAAATGTCAAAATCCGCATTTTTAAATTTACATGGAAAATAAAATTGTTTGTGGCCAAGCACTTGTCTTGCCCCATTAAATTCCATTATTGAAATGTAATTCTGCATCATGTTCATCTATTTCGCCTACCCAGGATGAGATGTTGTTAGACCTTAGACATCTACCTGAGGAGCAGGCTGATAGTATTCGTAAGCTGTGTCAGTCGTTTCCAGAGGTGTTCTCGGATACTCTTGGTGTTACTGACCTTATTGAATACAAAATTGAGGTCACGGATTCGATTCCTGTCCGTTTTCCACCATATAGGCTATCTCCACCTAAAATGAAGGCTCTGAAAGAAATCATCGATCAGATGTTGAAGGATGGTATTATTAGGCCCTCTAAGTCGGCGTATTCTTCGCCTATTTTTCTAGTCCCGAAACCCCAAGGTGGCTTCAGGCCTGTCATTGATTATAGGGCTCTCAATCGGAAGGTGGTGTTGCAATCTATGCCCCTTCCTGACCTTCATTCTTGTTTTTCATGGTTTCGTAAGGCCATGTTCTTTACTATCTTGGACCTGAATCAGGCCTATAATCAAATTCCCCTAGCGGAAGAGTCTAAACACCTTACAGCGTTTGCCACGGATTGGAATTAGTACGAATACAACCGCGTGCCTTTCGGGCTCCCCACGGGAGCAGCTGTACTCACTAGGCTGCTAGATAGGGTCTTCTCCGACATCAAATTTCAGTACTTGTATAACTACCTGGATGATGTCGTCGTATTTTCGGAGACCTTTGAAGAACATCTAGATCATCTGCGAGAAGTTCTCAGTCGCCTTCGTAAGGCTGGGTTAACTGTTATGTTGTCCAAAGTTGCCTTCGCTAAGCCCTCTATGTCATTCCTAGGGCAATTTGTGTCGCCTGATGGTGTTGCAGTCGATCATTCTAGAACACAGGCCATCCGTGATTTTAAACCTCCCAAGGACATCAAAGGTATCGCCAGGTTCATTGGTATGGTGAATTTCTTCAGGAAGTTTATTCCTAACTTCGCTAATAGAGCGGCGCCCTTAAACCTTCTTCGTAGGAATGGCATCAAATTTGAGTGGGGACCTTCTCAACAAGCCGCTTTTGAAGATCTTAAATTAGCTCTCTGTAATGCCCCTGTCCCTGCTATGCCTGATTTCTCAAAGAAATTCATCGTCCAAACCGACGCGTTGTCGTCGGCGGTAGCTGCAGTCCTTCTTCAAGAGACTGAACTAGGGAGGCGACCCATCGCCTATGCATCTAGGACTCTATCGGCTCAAGAAGCCAAGTATTCCATCTATGAGCTCGAAGGTTCGGCACTTATTTGCCTTAGAAAAGTTCCGTCTCTATCTGGAACGTTTCAAATTCGACCTGGAGACAGATAATCAAGCCTTAAGCTGGGTCTTAGGTAGGCCGCGTCGTACTGGTCGTATAGCCCGTTGGGCCATTCGTATTTCTGCCTTCCAATTCGACCTCAGGCATATCAGAGGTACCGAAAATGTCGTTGCAGACGGACTCAGCCGTATGTTTTCCAGCGACGTCGAGACCCATAAACCGGTCGATAGTTCATCACCTCCCGAGTCCATACTATCTGAGGTTAATGCCATCTTAATAGATGCTCCCATGCTCTTTAGGGACATTGAGAAATACCAACGTGAAGATCCGACGCTGGCTCCGATAATGGAAACCCTTTCTTCTGGGGAACATGTCGTCCCTTATGTACTGAGAAATGGTGTTTTATGTTGCCCTTCGAGGCATGATAAGATGATGAAAGTTGTCGTTCCAGCTGTTCTTGTACCTATGATCTTTAAGTACTATCATGAGACCCCATTAGGGGGCATCTAGGCATCTTTAAAACTCGTGAGAAGATCCGTGAAAGGTTCATCTGGAAGGGTATGGACGGTGAAATCCGTGAACTAGTAAAGGCTTGTAAATCTTGCTTGCTTAGTAAACCCACCATGTCAACCAAGGTAGGCCTGTTGTCTTCTCACCAAGCGTCGTGCCCTATGGAACGCCTGTATATTGATTATGTACGACCCTTCCCCCAGTCGAAGGTAAATGCCAACAAGTTCATCTTTGTATGTGTAGATGGTTTTACAAGATTTTCCTGGTTATTTCCGACTAAGCTGGCTACCACTCAGTCCACCATTACTTGTCTAAATTCTATCTTTGCTTCTTTTGGTCCGTGTCAATATATTGTGTCTGTTAATGCTAAGGCTTTCACATCTAATTTATTTCGTAAATTCTGCTTTGACCTGTCCATCTCTCATGTGACAACCTCTGCTTATTACCCTCAACCATCTCTGGCTGAACGAGTTAATCGTAATCTCAGGTCCGCGCTTATTGCCTATTATCATGAAGATCATTCCAGGTAGGACACGTCCCTGCATTGGTTAGCTTTTGCTTTGAACTCGGCGGTTCATGAATCTCATATGTTTACGCCAGCTTCGCTGATGTTCAAGTTTGTTCCCAATACGCCGCTCTCTAACCTCTGGTCTTTGAGTGACATTCTACCTGAGACAATAGACCCGGACATCATTAAAGATCTTTGGAAGAAGGCTAAAGCCAATCTTAAAGTGTCTCATGAAAAGGTTAGGGAAAGATATGATCGTGGACGGAGACCCACCAATTTGAAGGTAGGCGACCAAGTGATGGTCAAGAATTTTGTTCCCGCGGGCAAGCTTGCCCCCAGATTTCATGGGCCGTGTATCATTCTCGATTTCTTTACTCCCGTTACCTTATTGTTAAGCAATCCAGCCACCGAGAGGATATTTAGGGTTCACCTGTCACAGGTGAAACCTGTATCATTTCTGTGTTAACTTGCTTCATATAATTTTAAAAGAAATAGGAAGGTTATATTTTTTCGAGGGGTTTCACTTTTAAGGCCTTCTGCCCTTGGAATCTGTTTCCTTTATGTGTAATTATTTTTTGTAAACCTCCCCCGATTAGTTAAACTGCCATCCTGTCCTTACCATGGCCATTACCACGCTCCCGTCTCCTGCTAACATAACACACAGTGGCTTCCAAGTTAAATGAATATCTTCACGCCGCTGACCCCTCAACCTCGCCACCATGTATGTGCCCTCAAAAAAAATCATTCTGGTCAAACAAAATTCTGCCGCCGAGCTTTAATGTTTCAGTGCCCCCGCAGCTGCGCGGCGCCGTACCGCTCCTGAAGTAGGGTACGGGCCCGCCCTTCTCCAGTGAGGCCAACCTGTGTACGGCGAGCCGGAGTCCTCCTCCCGGCCAAGGCTGATGTGCGGCGCACAGCCTGTAACTGGCTCGCGACCTGCATGTTCGCCGCGGGCGCGGCGTGCTTCAACTCCACTACTCCTCTCATAGTGCGGGCGAGCGGTATCTCAGGGTACTTGAGGGGTCCGAGCGACCTTCTCTGAACTCAAGCAGCGGCGGCTGGTCTGGCCGTCAAACTGATCAACGTTTAAAGTACATATTCAGCTATATGGACATTAGTGTGCAACAATTATTACCCTTTTGGATTTTAATGCAATATCTGGTGGACTTAGAAAATTTTCTTCTTTTTCAAGAATTTAAAGCTTTTCCTCCTGAATTCAACTTCTACAAACATAAAGACATTACTTCAACAGTTACTACAAGAAATTTGAAACTGGATCTAATTATTCTAAGAAAATTTGTTGAAAAACACTTCTGCAATTAACTTCCATATCAACATCATAACTTGGACCTTGTTTTCAAACAAATTTCATGTGTCACCCCTGGAGGGACTTTTGGGGGTGGGAGTTCTGTACCGGGCGGTACACCTCCACGCCGCTAATTCAAACTTTGCGCCAGTTGAAACTCCTCTGCTGGAGGAAGTCTGAACTTTATCTACTGTATTAATTTTAAAGTTTCTCAGAAGATGCCACTACTTGGAAATTTTGAAGTTTCTGAACTGGGTCGTTTTCGACGTATTTTTGTTTTTCCTGTAGTAAGAAGTGTGAACTTTCTCTTCTAGAGGACACTACTGAAGAACTACAATGGTGCACCCTAGTGCGAAGTGAAAGAACTATGTTTTTGGAGAAATTTTGAATTCATAAGTTTGTTCTTTGTTAAATTTCTTTCAATCATTGTTTAAGTTGGCAATATTAACCCTCTCTTTCCCCTTGTTTTGAATTTAGCCAATCCCGAATTTCTTGAATTAATTTTCCACCAATTATGTGTTTCTTCTTCATATTGTGTAGGTGTTTTCTTGGTTATCCAATAAAATGATTGTGGGCGGGTGTTTTCATTCCTGAAACGCCTCGAACTTTCCACGAGAGTATATAAACTGCTGATTTTCGGGTCTCTGGGCCACTTCAGTAACATCTTTCAGTGTGTAAAGTACGTAGCAGGGGGCGGGAAGCGCCTCTTTCTTCGGGCAGCAGTTCATCTATAAGGTAATGGCCTTTTAATAACTTCTTTTCTTGCTAGCTCAGCAGTTTAACTCTCGGGGCAGGTCCGAAGCCTTTTCCATGTAACTTTCCTTTAATAATGTAAAGACACTCGGTGTCAATTCTTTCTGTTTTAACTACATATTGGGATAGAGAGTGCTTAACCCTCTCGAGCTCCCACTCATATTGCATTGAGGTGAACTTATTTTTCTCAACCGTTTCTTCCTTAACGTCATGTAAATTGTTTCTTTCTAAAGTCACCTCTTTAGTATGGGATTATCCCTTGCATTAACGGCCTAGTGCCAAATAGGTTTTAAACAAATGCATTAGGAGTGCAGATCGCCTCCTCTCAAGTTGGTATTTTAGAGGCCATATAATTAACCTTTTCTCACTTAATAGGCCTCAGTAGGTTGGGTATTTTACCCCTGTGTTTATGTCCTTAGAGGACAGCTTGAAGGTGGAATTTGGTGTGGCCTTTGACAGGCTTAAATTTTGAGAGCGAGTTGCTCTTTCTTGAAAATTTTGTTTTCTGCGCGCCTCAAGGAGGCTTTACTGTGTAATTTGGAGCAAGTGCTCCTGGGTATGAATGGGGTTTTCTGCCCCTCTGTTGAAACTTGTGTTGGGGTAAAACTGGGCTAATTGCTCAAGAATTGTGAGTTCGGGGCTCGAAGCCCAAATCCTGTAAATACTGTAATTGTACTTTTGTTGCCTTGATACTCTGTACATGCCATTCTTGTTATTTCTGAATTTTGAAAAGAAAATATAACCTTGTTAAATTTTAAATTAACTTTAATTTTGTAGTTTGAGACCCGTTCACCCCCGCACCTTCTTTCACCTCTGCTGTTCCACAGATACCTCGGAACAAATAGATTGTTAGTTTTGGTACAATCTTAGGCTGTTACTGAAAAAAATTTACTGATTTTCTAGATAAAATAACGTGTTCTTAATACTTTAACTAATATTTATTATTCCAGTGGCAAGTGAAACTATAGTCATCCTGAATTTTATACTTCACATTGCGGTTAGTGTACTGAATTTCTTATTGGACATTATTGCAAGTGTCCTGGTTTTCATAAAACCGAACCTGGTGACCCTGCATAGGGTACGTCTAAAGTTAAAGTTACAAAATAATGAGAAGTGTAAATAAAGTTTAACTTCCAACTAATTGTAATATATATACAAAATCCGCACTTAATGATAAGCGAGAGAGAGTCTCGGGTCTGATTCGCAGTCGGGATGAGGATTATGGTATATCTTCATATGATTAATTCTTCTGACTCAGAAGTGGGTACTTGAATTCGTTTTTATACACTTCTCGTTATCTACATACAACACACTCGAGGCACCACAGAAACACGCAATAGTGAATACATCTCTCCAGATAGCTTTATCACCAGGAAGGACACTTCATCGTGCAACTGGGTCAGATTCACGTCAATTGCCACCCCTAACATTGGTAAAAAACAAAAATAACAATAAGTGTAAATGCTGGAATTTCTCTATGAAAAGGGGTTGTTCAACGTGACAGTTGCACCGACAGCTGCTCCGAAATCATGATCGCAGAAGGTGAGTGTCTGAACCTATCATACTGCACAGCAAGCCGAATACAATTTTTGGAAACTCAGTGTATCATTACATGTTATCAGGGGAATAGCACGCAAGCCATTGGGTATATTATCTGGTGCTCTCTTTATCGATTGCCGCTGGCTTATGCACGATAACGGGGTCAAGTTTGTCATAGAGGCGAAATTCATTGTCCGCTAATAATTCTGACACCCGGAGGTACTTATCCTGCTGGCTTCCGATTCCGATAACCCAAATGCGTCGATCATTCTCCCCTCCAGCCAGCCACTTATTTCAGGACTGTGATCATCTCAGCTGACATGTGACCTATGGAGTTTCCGGACCTGTCACCGGGTAATTCGCCTCAGCGGAACGGAAAAAAGTAGACTCCGGCTCTTGTGGTATATATCATATCTTTCAACGCACGCATGAGGAAGAAAGTGATATTATGATGGATAGTCAACACCGAGTCAAATAAGGGCAGATACGCTTGAAAGAAGATATACTGAGTATGACTGCATCGCTCAATGCCATTACGGATATCTCAAGACTTAAATAGACGAACATATTTATTTTGATACCGAAAAATTACGTTACGTAAAAAATCTGTCTTCTTTGTTGTGTTAGTCGTTCCATGCGACTTTCAAGATGACGAATTACTATTTCTTTCTGCTTTAGTTCTTTTTTACTTCAATAAATTGACATAAGACAAAATTACTGAAGTTTATAGATTCTGATTTAAAAAAAATATAAACAAATATTATCTCCCTTTCCATTGCCAACAAACTTCTCTCAGAAAGTCCAGACTTCGTATAATTAGGGGTAAGTTGGGATTATGGTTTCCCCATAACTTATAGCAATAATTACTATCATCACCATCACAACCAAACTAGACAAGCCAAGATATTATTTTTAACAGAGGTGGAAGGTTTCAGTATGTATTCTATGCTGTGAAATGTTGATTAATTGGGCAAACGTTTTACTTGGAAATTGCTACACCCATACAGAGTTATCCATTTTCCTATAATATTACCGCCATAAAATAGTTTCATTGCGGGCAGTACTCGTCACTACTTGGTGCATAGAAGAAGAATGCGGGAAATAGCTACATTAGAGAACTACAGCCTCTTTCTTTAGTCGATTACCACTACTTGGACTCATTTAACGGGGTCATATTATTAGAATACGATATGGAGTCCCATCGTCGGATCGTTTAAAAAAAAGACTAGATGAAATACGCCATGCTGACGGGATAATTACTTAGCATGTGCATGATCTCCATCATGATGAGGTTTTATTAAATAAATTTCATTGGAATGAAATACATAATTTAGATATGGTCATGATCACCGACTGAAATCTTAATTTCATAGAACTTCCAGGTATCCTCTTCAGTACAATCTGTCAACATTTTTTCCTTTGAAACCATAAATTCTGTGTGCGCATCCATAATTACACAATTCCATATGAGTATCTGAAATACATTTGCCGGTAAAATATTCATCAACGTACGGTATTCCTTAGCGTAAGATGTTCGTGTTTCACTGATTCTATTTTTGTAGTGTTTCGATAATATTTCTCTTTATAATGTTGGCATAAATGTTTAAGAAAATTTATGGTTCTATAATTTTCGCTGTGAAAACTTGATATATTTATTCATTTAGATCAAATTCTTTAGGGGGCATGTTTATACCAAAATAGAAATGTCATTTCTATCGAGTAGTCACGAGCTGATGCATTTGACTACCACCTAGAGTCTAGTTTATCCTTACATTAGTTCACATTCCTTTTTATTGGATTTTAAGTTATATATAGAGTCTGTTTACGGAGAAGTTCTAATTACATTAAATACGTCACAAACTTATTAAGTGTGGTTTCTAGCGAAAGTGCCTTGCTGTCAAGAAAGTAGGTCACCGGAAAGAAAAAGTAGTTTGACGTCTGTGGAAGTATATTATCCCCAAATTAATGTGCCTGTCAAGATCTTTATTATTTATGATGGTCATAGACCACCATTATGGCAGGAGCACCCTTAAGAGAATACACAACGGAGAGGAGAGCTTAAAAAAATGTATACGAAAATAAGGCACGATGGAGTTCAGAATGCAACACACAAATGTATGTCTTAATATGAATTCTGTTGTATTTTACTTTATATTTCCTACTAGTCCGCCTCTGTAGTGTAGTGATTAGTGTGATTATCTGCCACACCCGGAGGCCCGGGTTCGATTCCCGGCTCTGTGACGAAATTTGAAAAGTGGTACGAGGGCTGTAACGGGTTCCACTCAGCCTTCGGAGGTCAACTGAGTAGAGGTGGGTTCGATTCCCACCTCAGCCATCCTGGAAGTGGTTTTCTGTGGTTTTCCACTTCTGCCCCCAGGCAAATGCCGGGATGGCACCTAGCTTAAGGCCACGGCCTCTTCCTTCCCTCTTCCTTGTCTATCCCTTCCAAACTTCCCATCCCCCACCGAGGCCCCTGTTCAGGATAGCAGCTGAGGCCGCCTGGGTGAGGCACTGGCCATCCCCCCAGTTGTATACCCAACCCAGAGTCTGAAACTCTAGGACACTGCCCTTGAGGCGGTAGAGGTGGGATCCCTTGCTGAGTCCGAGGGAAAAGCCAACCCTGGAGACTAAACAGATTAAGAAGAATATGATGAAGAAGAAGAAGATTCCCTACTAGCGGTCCGTAACACAACAATAAAACCCCGCATTTGCCTCCCGACCGACGACATGAAAGAAGGAGTTATCCAAATATTTAGTCTTTGATTGGTAAGTCTACAAGAACTCGTTTTAATTCCCAATTACCCTCCAGTCAGTATACAGATTTTTATTGCAACTACTTGCAGACAGAAAAAGAAAGCAAAATAATATCTAATAAGAATTATAATGCTACAATAATAAACTGCAGTTAAACTTATCACACACTTGGTTATACTTACGGTGCTAATTCTACATTCAATTGCTCACACACATCGACCCGTACACAACAAAACGTTCTTCAAGGAGTGCAAGATGTGCACTCGTCATAGCCTCTAGGGACATAGGCCCTACCTAGGTGATTACTCTTAGAGTAGATTTTCATAACTGATTTGGTAGCCACTTTTGCGCTCACGTTATTCATCTCAGCGACCCCAAAACCTATGGATTCTACATTAATAATACACCCCCCTTTCAACCCCAGCCCTAGGGGTGCTATTCGGATGAACTTGACTTAAACAGCGTTTTTAGTGTCATAGTTCATCTCAGTGATCCCGTAAACTATGGATACGACAACTTTTAAATTTTATCCTCTCCCCTTGGCTGGGAGGGGTGCCCTGCTCTCACACTATTTGATAAAAGCAGAAATAAGTTTTAAGGAACTATCATAATCTTCACATACTGTTGGGGAGGCAACCCCGTGACCGGACTTGTCTTGCGGTTTGCTTATCTTCCCCTATTTCATTTTTTACCTCTTAGTGCCGAACGGACAGTCAGATTTCGTTCAAACCACTTCATAATCCCTCTCAGATGTAATAAGAACAAACTGTGAAAATTTCGGCGAATCGGTCGAGTAGTTTTTTGAGTCTATTAGCTTCAAACATACCAACATCCAATTTTATATACCAGGTGGCTCCCGGACGCCGTACATTCTACTTATAAATGCCCCGCATGCACAAGTGATGTGTGGGGTGTCTACCATCTACTTTTAACACGGGAACGACTGCCAGCGGGCAGGTTACGTCAGAATATGAAGAGATAAGAAACAGAGTCACACTCGCAGCATGTTACTCAGCGTTCCCGGTCGAATGCACCCCTTGCATTAGTAAACATCGTTTTCGACCGCATACTTCTAGGCTGGTGTATGGTACAGCCGAACTATATTTACTGTCTGCTTATCGACAATGGCTAGTGTGTTCAGCAGCGATGAATACACATACATTACTTTTAACTGGACTGCCAGGTTGGAATGCATCCGAAGCTCCAAACAGACATATGCCGTCTACACAAGTATTTCACCGAACAGTACCGTGTTCGTTTTATACAAGCAACTCTTTTATCACGTGGAATGTCTACACGTGTATAAATTAACACGTTATTACATTTCCTTTTCTGCATCTTTGGCGTGTTACCAAACAGTTGCGGCGATTAGGGGGTGGGGCGGGAAGGGAACGTCGCCCCCGCCCCTCGCCACTTTGTGGAGTAAACATTACATATCCACTTTAGCCACCTGGAACTAGGAATGTTTTTTTTTTTCCCTAATTGCTTTACGTCGCACCGACACAGATAGGATTTATGGCGACGATGGGATACGAAAGACCTAGGAGTTGGAAGGAAGCGGCCGTGGCCTTAATTAAGGTACAGCAGGTCCGGATCAGATACCTCCATATAACGTAAAGTGGTGTCCGGAAATTCTTAGTGAGCCATGATATTTTCTTTATGATCTTTCTCAAAAAACACGAACGTTTACTGATGTTTGGAGAAAGTCTCGGGTTTGTCCCGTACTAAAATCAGGTGATCAAATATTAATTAAAAAGTACCGACCAGTGTGTATTCTATCAGCTTTTGCAAAAAAAAAAAAAAATTAGTTTATTCTTCATTATGAAATGAAATTGCGTAAGGCTTTTAGTGCCGGGAGTGTCCGAGGGCAAGTTCGGCTCGCCAGATGTAGGTCTTTTTATTTGAATCCCTTAGGCGACCTGCACATCTTAATGAGGATGAAATTATGATGAAGATTACATATAGACGCAGCCCCGTGCCAACGCTATTACCCAATTGTGGTTAAAATTCCAGACCCTGCCCGGAATCGAACCCGGGACCACTATGACCAAAGGCCAGCGTGGAGCCGGACTTCTTGATAAGTTCATCTTACACATTGTGCCACTAATATCTGACCATAAACATGGATTTGTATCTAGGAGAATCACAGTTACAAATCTGGTCAATCTGTGTCGGAATACATCGAAACCATTAGATCATTTTGGGCAAATGGACATTGTCTTCGCAGATTTTGAAAAGGCATTTGATAGCGTGGATATATTTGTAAATAAATTCAGTAGATTATGCTTCTCGTGAGGAATGTTCAAATATTTTAGTACTTATCTATATAATAGTAAACAATTCGTTCAGTACAGATGAAATTTATCTAAGGTATACAATGTAAATTCGAGAATCGTTCAGGGTTCGAATCTGGAGAAAGTTATGTTCGAGATTTTCATAGGATATTTCCCTAAACATGTAAACAATTATAACTGTCTCCTTCAAGGCGATGACTGTAAGGTATTCAGATGGGTTAGCTCAAAACAAGACTGCCTCCTACTACAAAAAGACCTTGATGATATTTTAATGTGCAGCCATATGATAAAATTAAAATTGAACGTCTTAAAATGTGCTACAATACCGTTCAACCGAAAAAACAAAACAAACAACTATATTTCCATACAAGCCTGGTCCGAACGCTCTGCGGGATGTTGACCAAGTCACTGACCTTGGCGACCAGCTTGGCAAGGGCCTTAATTTCATAGCTCATGTAGAAATGGTGACAGTAGAGGCCTGCCGGGAATTGGGATTTATCATACGGAGCACTAAACTGTTCCGACAGACAAATTCCATCATAGCACTCTATAATGCCTTTGTACGAACAAAACTGGAATACCATACCTCGTATGGAATCCTAGGTTCGATAAATATACTGAGTTAAACGAAAAGTGCAAAAGCCTTTTTATAAGATTCCTACATCACCAAACACATGGCTTGTAACCATGTATGGTACCATACAAATAATTACCAACCAGTGTCGGGATGACCAGGCTTGAAAATCAGAGGAAAACAATCGATGTCAAGTAACTGCAAGAATTATAAAACAATAAAAGAGGTAACATAATTATTATTATTATTATTATTATTATTATTATTATTATTATTATTATTATTATTATTATTATTATTATTATTATTATTATTTATTTTCCTTAAATTGTACATGTACAATTTAGGGGTGGTAGATGGAGAAAGGGCAAGCCCCACATACACGGAAGTGCCTCCATCTCCACATGTGTACATAAACTCTACTGAATATTTACATACAAACTTATGTAGACAATTTTAAATTTACATATTTACACTACAAACACTGTACCCTTAGAATAATAATTATCTTGATTTATCCTGAAAATATTAGAGTAAGAACACCCAGCCATTTATACTCTCACTCAGACCCCAGTATACACACTCATTCACAACCACTCACACACGCGCACGCATACACATTCGCCCACATACACCTGTACTTGCACCCATCCTTCTTGCAATTCTAATTTATACAAGTTATATACATCACATATAGGTTTATATTTATATATACATTTTCTTTACTTCGCGGAGGAAGTGAGGAAGAGGAAGTAGTTTTACCTCAGATGGTATAAGGTTCCACGTACGAGCAGCCCTTGAGTAAAACCCATTTAAATATGAGGTTGTTCTAGCGAAAGGAGGGACAAGAGTAACTCCTTGGCCTCTTTTAACAGAGCAGTAATTGAGCTGCAGGCGGTGGAAAGGGAAGAGGTGTGTGTTATCTGTCAGGGATTTCCTAAGAAAGGCTACATCTATTTGTGTACATAACGAGTTCACTGGTGGCAATTACCTGGTTGTGTTTAAGGGGATGTGTTTGTTAATTAAACGTTCTGCTCGTCGCTGGATACCTTCTAGTTTCCTCATATTTTCCGTTGTAGTTGGATGCCAGGAAGGAAGGCCATATAATAGTATGGGCCGCACAAGGGAAATATAAGCCGTTCGTAGGGCTTTACTTCTTCCTCCCGAGAGACATCTACGGACGAAACCTAGCGCCCGGTATGCCTTACACCTCACTTCCTCCACGTGTTTATTCCATTTCAGATTGTCCGTAATGTGAATACCGAGCAGTCTGATGGAGTTAGAAGTCGGCAGTTGGATTCCACATAGAGTAGGTTGGTTCTGGAGTGGTTGTTTAGCTCTGCTTAGTCTTATATATTTACACTTCTTAATATGTATATACAATCTATTTACCTCACACCACAGAGCTATACTATCCAGATCCGATTGGAATTGTACAATATCATCACTGTTTTTCATGGCTCTGTAAATGACTGTGTCATCGGCATACTGCGCCATGGTCGAATTTACACAATCCGGTAAGTCGAGAGCATAAATCGTGTACAGGAGGGGCCCTATCACACTGCCCTGAATTATTCCAGAAGTAATTGCGGTTTGGTCTGATTTGGCTCCTCCGTACACAACACATTGCGTTCGACCCACCAAAAATGACCTCAACCATGACAGCAGTTTACCCTGAATGCCGTAGTTGCTAAGTTTTAACAGAAGTCTTTGATGTGACACCTGGTCAAAAGCTTTGCTCCAGTCCAGAGTCACACAGTCTATTTGTGAGACATCAGTCTGCTCCAAAGAGAACTGCCAGTCATCAATGACTTTTGTTAGAAGTGTTGTGCAGGATTTTCCCGGAATGAAGCCGTGCTGGTTTGAGTTCAGCAGGTTTCTCTCCTTGAGAAAATCCAACATACATTTAGCAACTAGACGTTCCATACATTTACAGACCCCTGATGTTATAGAAACTGGGCGGTAATCATCTACGTTTTCCTTATCTCCATCTTTGAAAACTGGCACTACGTTGGCTTCTTTCCACTCCAAAGGTACAGACCCGGTATTAATGGAATAGTTGAAGAGAGCACAAAGCGAGGGCGCCAAGGCGACTGCACAATTCTTGAGAATTCTTGCTGGCACTCGGTCTGGCCCGGTCGCGGCATGAGGTCTTGTTTTCAGAAGACTCTCCTTTACTTCATTCGTTGAGAAATACAGGTTGGTTAGAGGGAAGAGAGGGGTAGATGTTGTCCTTGAATATAGCATGTTCTCTTCCTCAGTAGGGACGGAGAAGTTACTTTTAAATTTCCTGTTGAAGGTGTCTGCAATTTCTTGTGGTGTGGAGACTGCCGTACCGTTATGTTTAAATACAGATGGAGCTCTGTTGCAACCTTTACTTCTGAGAAGAGCCCAGAGTTCCTTGGAGTTGGTGTTGAGACTGTGGATGTAAGAATCGTAGGAATCTCTGATAGATTGTTTAGCCTTGTTCCTAGCCAGCCTGTATTTCTCCCACTCATAATCGGTTGGATTTCTTTTCCATTTCTGGTACAGGCGGTCCCTTCTTCGAATTTCTCACACTATCTCCTTGGTAATCCATGGAGATTTCCGTCTGCTGGTTATATTTATTGTTGGTGTGGTTTCTTCTACGCATTGAAAGAAAATTTTCTTCCAGTCGTTCCATATCTTGTTTATGTCAGTACTGCCGGTGAAATCTGAGGTGAGAACGGGGAGGCGGTTGGATAGTAAAGTGGATAGATCGTTCCAGTTTGTTCGGGAAAAATTATAAACTGTTCTGGTATGGAGTTTGGGGGATGGTTTTATATGGGTCAGTGTTGCGAGGATTGCCTGATGGTCACAGAATCCAGGAATAGTATTAAGAGATTGGACGGACTGTGGTATATTACTTAGGAAAAGATCAAGGGTTGAACGTGTTGTTTGCGTAATACGCGTGGCTTCGAACATTAATTGATGAAGGAATAAATCATAGAAAGCGGAAAGGAATTCATTTATTCTAATGCAGTTTTTTCCGGGCGTCGACCTGTGTACTGTAGATCTTTTGCGCCTACTGGCACCATATGTGAGGAAACTGCGTGATATGTTTTACTTTGTTCTTAGCGGCAGCTTGTAAACACAGGAGCTCTTTCCAAAATAAATGGAAATTATATAGACAATAACTTGGACTTCAACATGACAATATCCAAATTCATAAAACGTTTGGCAGCTACACTGCCAAAACACCAAGAATTAAGATCACACGGAAGGCTGTCAAAATATCATTATAGGTACTGAATAATTAAGTTATTAAGATGTATATTTTACTTATTCAAATGTAATACTTGTGTCAATGTAATTTAATTAATAATTTAGTTATTAAGATCCAAGACATATATTTCCATCGGACATTACATACTGTAATACAGTAAGACATCGTTTCTTAGGTCACATGTATCCTACATTCCTTTCTTTCTTAATCTGTTTATTGTCCAGGGTTGGCTTTTCCCTCGGACTTAGCGAGGGATCCCACCTCAACCGCCTCAAGGGCAGTGTCCTGGAGCTGCAGACATTGGATCGGGGGATACAACTGGGGAGAATGATCAGTACCTCGCCCATGCGGCCTCATCTGCTATACTGAACAGGGCCTTGGTGGGGGATGGGAAGATTGGAAGGGATAGACAAGGAAGAGGGAAGGAAGCGGCCGTGGCCTTAAGTTAGGTACCATCCCGGCATTTGCCTGGAGGAGAAGTAGGAAACGACGGAAAACCACTTCCAGGATGGCTGAAGTGGGAATCGAACCCACCTCTACTCAGTTGACCTCCCGAGGCTGAGTGGACCCCGTTCCAGCCCTCGTACCACTTTTTTCAAATTTCGTAGCAGAGCCGGGAATCGAACCCGGGCCTCCGGGGGTGGCAGGTAATCACACTAACCACTACACCACGGAGGCGGACTCTAAGACATATCAATGAAATTTAATGAATAATTTCGTTATAAAGAATTGCATAGTTATTAAGATATAAGACTTGTGTCAATGTAATTTCAGAAGTACATGGAAAATGTTTAGGTTTGCTGTAATTGGGGTTTACTACCCTGGTGTAAACCAACCAACCAACAAATAAATAAATAAATAAATAAATAAATAAATAAATAAATAAATAAATAAATAAATAAATAAATAAATAAATAAATAAATAAATAAATAAATAAAACTTTTTTATACAAAGATGCTAATTTTAAACAAGAGTGTACGTGTGTGGGAGATCACGTTAGAAACATGTACAGTTATATGGAAGGTTTATATCAGCGTTTCTAAAAGTAGTAGCTCCTACGTCACTCTTTTCCTGCGAATTGAGCTCCATGTTATCTACATGCCCTTAATACACGCAGAGATAAGGATTATTTCAAGACCATAATGTGGCCGTCATCAGCTTGCGTTTAGCCATCAGTGGTTGTAGGATTTTAGTTCTCCAGTATTTTTCGCCTGACATGTCAACGTCCAACGGATCGAAAAGCAGGAAAGGGGTAGCATCAGAAAAGGCAACCCCGCAAAATATAACTGGAAAATTGTGATATTTCTCTTGTAAATAGAAACCTTTACCATTAATTCATACCTTATTTCAGCTAAATAACGATAAAAAGATATGTAGAATACACTAAAATTGCTTATTTGCACCTTGTTTTACACAGACATTTTGTTGTTTTGTTTCATATTTATATGTGGTATCGTCTACTCGTGGTAGACGAGTCGTGATATTGTAGCCTTCGATAATCCAATCGCTCTTTTGAAATTTAGCGCTTCTCCACTTTCTAATGCTGATAGGCTCCCTTACGTGGTTTTACATTATTTCTACCCCTATACGTTAGTACAGGTAAGGTAAGGGTTATTCTGCCCGAAGGCAGGTCCGAACCTCCGCAGAGGTGTTCCTGAGCCGGAGTTTACGTGCGGTAGGGTGACCAGTTCCTTTCCGCTCCTCCATTCCCTTACCCCCCCCCCCCAAACAGCGCGTGGCAACCCATCCATCTCCTGACCACGCCCAACGTTGCTTAACTTCGTAGATCTCACGGGATCCGGTGTTTCAACACGGCTACGTTAGTACAGGCATTCTTTAATTCTGAACAGCGGCATTGCTGTCTCTAAGTTGAGGATTCCGATGTAACGTATTTCATGCATCGCTCGTACCGCTTGCGTTGTTTTCTTTGTCACATGCTTTTTGTAGCATATAGCGCTTGTTTGCAGCGTGATACCTAGGAAACGTATTTTACGATTGCTCTTTTCGTCCTCTGGGTGAAGATTTCTGCCCAAACTGGAGTCTCCCCTTCTTATCTAAGCACAATCATTTCCGTCTTTGAAGAGTTCATTTCGAACTTGTGCTTGAACACCATTCTGCCATGTCGTTTCTTGTGTTCTTGAGTTTTATTATGTCTTTTTATCCGATCACTACATCGCCGAATTAGGCGTGCGATGTTATGTACTTTTTCTGGGCTATTTTCACAACTTCCTCTGCTGCCAGGATGAAAAGTAAATGGCTAATTGGATGACTCTGTAGCACTCAGTTAATTTGGAGTATCGGTTCTGAGAGTGAGAACAAACAATCACTACTGATCTGCATTTAGGGCAGTCGCCCAGGTGACAGATTCCCTACCTGTTGTTTTCGTAGCCTTTTCTTAAATGAATGCAAATAAATTGGAAATTGGTAAGTTATTCCAATCCCTAACTCCTCTTGCTACAAACGAGTATTTGCCCCAATTTGGCCTCATAAATTCCAGCTTTATCTTCATATTGTGATCCTTCCACTTTTAAAGAAACCACTCAAACTTATTCGTCTACTGATGTCATTCGTCGCCATCTTTCCATTCCAGCTCGGAACATACCACTTAGTCGAGCAGCTCGTATCCTTTCTCCCAAGTCCTCCCAGCCCAAACTTTGCAACATTTTCGTAACGCTACTCTTTTGTCGGAAATTACCCAGAACAAATCGAGCTGCTTTTCTTTAGATTTTCTCCAGTTCTTGAATCAAGTTAACCTGGTAAGGTACCCATACGGTGGAAACATACTACAGTTGGGGTCGTACCAGCGATTTAAATGCCCCCTCCTTTGCATCCTTACTACAACCCCTAAATATCCTCATACCTATGTGCAGAGACAATCATAATTACAATCATATTTATGTGATTATCCCACTGAAGATTTTTCCTTACTTTAACACCTAGGCACTACAATGATCCCCAGAAGGAACTTTCACCCCATCAAGGCAGTAATTAAAACTGAGAGGAGTTTTCCTTTCTTTAAACTCACAACCTGACTTTTAACCCTGTATATCATCATACCATTGCCTAGTGTCCATCCCACATCATTATCGAGGTCATTTTTCAGTTGCTCACAACCTTGTAACGTATTTATTAATCTGTACAGAATAACATCATCTGCAAAATGCTGATCTCTGATTCCACTTCTTTACACATATCATTGGTATATCTAAGAAAATATAAAGGTCCAATAATACTGCCTTGAGGAATTCTCCACTTAATTTTTACAGGGATAGATAATGCTTGGCCTACTCTAATTTTTTATATACATTTTCTAGAAGTATAGCAACCCGTTCGGTCACTCCTTTGTCTAGTCCAATTGCACTCATTTTTGCCAGTAGTCTTCCACAATTCACCCTATCAAATGCTTTAGACAGTTCAATCGGGGTACAGTCCATTTGACCTCCTGAATCCAAGATATCAGCTATATCTTGCTGGAATCCTACAAGTTGAGATTCAGTGGAATAACCTTTCCTAAAACCGAACTGCGTTCCATCGAACCAGTTATTAATTTCGCAAACATGTGTAATATAATCAGAAAGAATGCTTTCCCAAAGCCTACATGCAGTGAATGTCAAACTGACTGGCCTGTAATTTTCTTCTGCTTTGTGTCTATCACTGTTCCCTTTATACGCAGGGGGTTCTATAACAACTCTTCAAACATTTAGTATAGCTCCTTCATGTAAACAATAATCAAATGAGTCATTCATTTAAGATAATATATCCCAACCCATTATCTTTAATATATCCCCAGGAATCTTATAAATTTCAGCCGCTTTTCTAGTTTGCAATTGTTTTATCTTACTGTAAATGTCATGGGTATCATAGATAAATTTTAATACTTCTTTAGTATTAGTCACTTCATCTATCTGGACATTATCCTTGTAACCGACAATCTTTACAAAGTGCTGACTGAATACTTCCCCCGTTTGAAGATCCTCACATAAAAACTTCCTTTGTTTATTAATTATTCCTGGAAAGTTCTCCATGGAACCTGCTACCTATACATACCCTTCCAATTTTCACAAAAACTTTTATGACCACCCATTATTCTTGCCATCATTTTGCCCATAGCTGATTTCGTCGCTAGATTAAATTTCCTTGTAAATTCCTTAAACGTCTCCTTACTTCCACAGCTATTTCTAACTTCCAACATGCACCTCCTCCTTGGTCTCTTTAATTCGCTGTTATAAAATAGTGGACATTTTACCATTCTTTACCACCTTTAAATGTCCAAAATTATATTCACATTACTTAAAAATTGCTTTAAACCAATTCCGGAGTCTGTTTACAATTTTATTTACTATTTTCCACCGATCATAGTTACTTTGTAAAAACTCCCTCATGCCTGTTTTATCAGCCATATGGTACTGCCTAATAATCCTTATTTTAATACCTTCGTTTCCTTCACATTTATTTTTTAAGTACAAAGAAAAAGCTTCGTGATCACTAATTCAATCTAATACTTCGGTTTCTCTATAGAGCTAATGAGGTTTTACCAGCATCACATCCAGGATTTTTTTCCCTCTAGTTGCTTCCATCACTTTCTGAATCAGGTGCCCTTCCCGTATTAAGTTATTTGCCATTTGTTGGCCATGATTCCTTCGTTAGCATTACCTTCCCAATCGACATTTGGTAAATTGAGATCACCCGCTACTATCACGGTCCTTTCCATATCGTTTCCCAAATAGCTGATTATCTTATCAAATAATTCTGAATCAGCATCAGCACTACCCTTTCCCGGTCAGTACACTCTATAGACATGAAGTTGCCTATTATCTTTAGACATGAGACTCACACCTAGAATTTCATGTGTGTCATCTTTAACTTTTTCGTAGCTTACAAATTCTTCTTTCACCAGAATGAATACTCCCCCTCATACCATTCCTATCCTACCTCTATGATATACATTCCAGTTCCATGAGACTATTTATACATCCATTATACTATCATTTATCCGCGATGATTCAACTCCTATTACAATATCTGGTAAGTATATATCTATTAAATTCTTCTTCCCCTGCTTCTATGTGCCCTGCTCAGTCTCCCGGGCGTTGGCGATCTACGTGGAGAGGGTTTTTCTGCCTTCAGCAACACGGTACAGTTCTTCAGTGCTTTTTATGCCTGTCCAGTCTTTAATATTCTTTAGGCATGTTGTTCTCCTTCTGCCAACTCCTCGGCACCCTTCAAATTTGAATTTCAAAACTATATGTATTTTCCACCTCGCAAAACATGGCCTAGGTACGCAATTTTTCAGCATATGATGGTGGTTACCAGTTATTTTTTGCATTTTGCTCCCTGTAATATTTGCTCACTGGTGGCACGGTCAATCCATGAGGCTCTAAGCATTCTTCTATGAAGCCAAAGTTCTAAGGCTTCCACTCTTTTGATGGTAGGCTCATTAAACGTCCAAGCTTCAATCCCATATAGGAGAGTAGGCCAAATATAACATTTCAATATACGCTGCCTAAGTTTAAATTTAATGCATCATCACGCAACAATGTCTTCATCTTCCTAAATGTTGATCTTGCAATTTGTATTCGGCTTTTAATTTTTAGGTCTGGGTTCAAATCATCCGTTATCCAAAAACCAATATATTTAAGTTTATTTACTGGTTGAATTTGTTGGTCTTGAAGTTTCAGAGTAGCCTTCTTTCTTCCTCTGCTGAAAACTATTGCTTTTTTTTTTTTTGTAGTTGATGTTTAGACCCATCTCTTCCCCAACTGTATTAATTTTGTCCAGAAATAGTTGCAAGCTTTCAACACTATTAGCAATAATTACTGTGTCATCTGCGTATCGAAAATTACTTATTAGTTCTCCATTTGCTTTGGTTCCCTCTTCCAAATCGCCTGATGCTGCATTAAATATGGCATCCGAATAGATATTAAACAATAACGGAGACAAAACAAAGCTTTGAAGAACTCCTCATCGTATTTCTATATAATCCGTTGTATCATCATCAAAATTCACCACAGCCTTCTGATGACAATATAGGTTTTCAATCAATTTTATATCTTTTATTATCAAATCCATTTTGCTGCAGTAGTCTGATGAGTTAAGTATGTTTTACTCTATCAAAAGCCTTTCCATAATCCATGAAACAGGCGAAAACATCCTTGTGTTTATCAATTCCTTTGTTTATAATACTTCTACAGTTGAGCACTAACATTTTTAAGTCATCTCTACTCGAATTCCATTTCCCTAAACACCGCTACCTGTGCCACCCCGTTTCCCTGAATGTACCTCCCTATAACCCTTCATACAAATTTCCTAACTTATATGTAGCATTGCGGTGTAAGTGAAGGCCATCTGAGTTCAGATCCCTAACTCCTATCCACCCTTTAGGATCTAGAAATGTCACTACCAGTTTCCCAAATACCCACTCCATAGTGTCATTTATGTCCCCAATCACCTTCCAGGCAGTATCCCTCACACAGTATTCCACTGATAACAATCTCTGCTTCCTTTAACCTCACCCACGCTGCATTTACCAGATCCCACACATCCCCAACTATGTTGGTACCTATACCACCTTGTATTACGTAGTTAGTACCAACGTGAAACACTATCACTTACTCCTTTCCCTCCTCCTTTCCTTCTACTTTACTCAACATCTGCCTCAACCTAATTCCCGGATAATACTCTATCCTGATACCCTTTCATCCACACACTTCCCCACATGTCTAACTGGAATGCCCCATGTCCAGAGCCTCAACCCTACCCACATCATTCGATCCCCCTCCCCTCCTGGTCTGTCCTATCTTTCCTGACAGCTGCAAAAGCTACTTCAACCTCCCTTTTTTTTCCCTCCCGTAACCCTGTTTCACCTGTCTTTTCCTATCCACTATACCACATTTATCATTCCTGCCTTTTCCCTTCTACCTTCTTCCACACTTCTCAGCAACTGTTCCCTGTTCCTCATCTTCCCTCGGTTGTTCTATCTGCAGTGACTCGTACCGATATCTCACAGACACCTGTCCTGAATTCCGACCCAGAATGGATCCCTAAGCCTGCAATATCCTTCCCCTCAAAACATTAGACCACCTGTCTTCTACAATTCCTCACTTTCCTTCCCATGCCCCTTTTAAACCAACTTTAACATCTACATTTTTTTGAGGGAGGTATACTTCCCTTCCTGTCCTCTGAGAGAATGCTAATTATCTCCCCAAAACTCTCGAACTCCTCCCTCGTACTTCTTAATGGCTGGCGACACCCACAGTTCCTGCACTTGCACTTCTTAGCTATATTTTTACGGAATAATGAAAATAAAATAAAAAGTAAAATAACTTATTCTATGCAAAATAAAAATGAAAGGAAAGAAATATTGTATAGATAGTTCACAAAGATCACACGACAATAAGGTAATTAATATAGGCTACTACTACATATCACTACTTAGCTGTACAATTTTTTTCCTACAACACCCTAACAGAATGAAACTTGCCATTAATTACTGAAAACCGAATGTAATACATAATAATTACACAATTATAAGCTGCAGTTATGTCTAACTTAATTACTATAACAGAATTATTGTAAGAGAGTTACTACAGATATCGCAGATACTACAGATACTATATTACTCAAATATTTCACAGTAATGGAATAAACACATTAATTTCTGATAAGATACTATAATAACTACAATAACATTAAACTACGCTCAGACGTATCTTAACTACAACAGGTTATTACTAAGCACAAACAGAAATGGATATTACAATTAAAGTTTGAAATTCGCAAGACTACACAAAATAATACAATACGCACTCTAATTTCTAGTAAGTTACTAAAATACACTACAATAATTTTTAAACTATGGTCAGACGTTTCCTAATTACAATAGTTTATTACTAATTACTAAGAGAAATGAAAATTGCAATTTGGCCTAAAGTAATCCTTGTATTGCACCGTTAAGAGCATCGGGTCAGGTGCCCTTTCTTGAGTAAATAAATAAAAAATAAATATTTGAAATTCGCAAGAACTACACAAGGATTACCAAAAACGTTAAACCTGTAGACAGATTATTATTAGTACTACTGTATCCTATTATGATCTAATAGAAATTAAACCTGCATTTCGGTTAAATGCTAAAGTATCGAAAAGGTTACCGTACACAAAGATACACATTAATGTAACAGGCAACATACTATCTAATATACTGTATCTACACTACAATTATCAACTGAAATGTGGTTATGTGATTATTACTGATGGTGGATTACTATTATTTTCCCTACTCCATGGGATGGAGAGTAAAAGTGTTGTTAAGTGCTGAAAAATACAAGTTTGTCTACAATAATTTCTCAAAAATACTTCTGTCATATCTACGCCAGGGACTTGAATTGTAATTATGAGGATATAGGAACTTGATTATTACTAGCTAGTCGGTCATAAATAATGAAAGGTCGAGGGTGCAAAATATGAATTACGGATACGTTTACTCCTACTCAGAACTACAAATGATAGGAATATTGCCTGATATTCTTATTGTATTCCATATTGAGTTTTGATTTTATAATTTGCGTCCATGTGTTACTTTTGTCTAGGGTTTTGTGTAGTTTCTGCATCACAGTTTCAGGATTTATAAATTCAAATCCCTTGGCGAAGTCTATAAATACTACATAGAACTATTATTCTCTTTCAAGAGCTTCCCATACGTTGTTTAAGGTAGATGCACCAGTAGCTGAAACTTCAGCATTATATTTTTATATAATCCAGAGAAAAAGTTGCTAAACAAATCACACGTTGCCTTTATGTGCCCAACAAGATGTATACAAAGAAAATATTCATGTAATCAATTATTATCCCTTAAAATTAATTTTTTAAATGTGTGTTTTCGTACCTATAAGTGACATCTCATTTTCCTTATCTCCTCTGGTAGAAACATTTTGCACCTATAGCTGACACAAGTAGGTCATAGCAAAATAGTTAACACTAATGAACTAATAATTGTAAGTTACAACCTAAACATTACAGATATCCTGCACCTTATAAGCAGGATATTTCCCCTAGCAATGTACAGAAGAGCAGTTTCTGGTACCCCTTAATATTCAAGCTGCCATATTTACTGGCTTTCCTCGCTTCTCCTCATCCTATGTAGCCTTCATAGGTGGCTGAAGGTTCTTTAGAAGTTTACTTTGTTGAGGGTCTATTTTATATCACCACCTGACAGATAGGTGTGAAAAATTTTAAAAATATGAATACCGTTTATCAGCTTTGGGTTATGGTTTGTATCAGCTGCCTACACATGACATATGGGGTTAACTTCAGGTTCCCTTATCGGAGAATCACATTTTTAAAAGTATTATATCTAGCTAGTATTTACGTATTTCCAACCTTTGTCACGTTTCTGTATGATGTCGGATATGAAGAGAGATAAATTTTCGTAGCAAGTTTTTACGATCGGATGCCCCTTCTGACGTCAACATCATCTGAGGAACTAAAGTTAGGTTGAAGGATGAATCCCACGTTCCAATACTTATTGTTTTTTTACTGCTAGTCTATATATTTATAAAACATATTCCAGCTTAAAATCTAGTCACATTATTTAAAAAAATGTTTATTTCGTTCTTAATGCGGAACATCTTCAGCTAAAAATAGGGTACATAAATTGGCACAAACGAAATAAAAACACTTATGATGGAGACGATGATAATGATGATAATAACGATGAGATAAAATAAAACCAAACCAAACCCCATGACACTACAGCCCTTGAAGAGCCTTGGCCTACCAAGCGACTGCTGCTCAGCCCGAAGGCCTGCAGATTACGAGGTGTCATGTGGTCAGCACGACGAATCCTCTCGGCCGTTATTCTTGGCTTTCTAGACCGGGGCCGCTATCTCACCGTCAGATAGCTCCTCAATTCTAATCACGTAGGCTGAGTGGACCTCGAACCAGCCCTCAGGTCCAGGTAAAAATCCCTGACCTGGCCGGGAATCGAACCCGTGGCCTCCGGGTAAGAGGCAGGGACGCTACCCCTACACCACGGGGGCCGGCGTATGAGATGAAATGTTCCTTCATATTGAGCAAAACACACCACAAGTCAATGTTCAAGCTTGAGATAAAATCCGTATATAAGGGATCTTGTTTCTTGAAGATGGTCGGTAAATACGTACTTCAAAAATCTTAATGTTTCGAATGTAAAATTTAAAATACGATGATTGAGGGAAACTCCTTAAGAATAACCGAAGTTGAACTTAAATTTTTGTTATAAAGTTTTAAGATGTTGAATGGAGTCTGTAACTAAAGGAAAGAAGAATTGTTTTAGTAAAAGAAACCTTGTGAATGTGCGGATTGTCAAAGGAACAATCAAAATGCTTACCTCCCGGCCGATCCCACTATGTTTACTTCTTCCCTTACGTCATCAGCTGATTGAGCTGACGGCCATACGCATACACACTCGGCCACTTTCACCATTTGGAACTAAACTGATAGTCATTTCAGCTGAGTCCACCTCTCTTCTTTCAAGCCTTTTCCCAATTAGCCTACGTGGCGCAGGACTTTGCATGGACTTAGCCTAGTTTTGCTGCCGGATGCCTTTTCTAACACCAATCATATGTGAAGGGATATGGCACTATTGTGTGTTTCTGTGGTTGTTTTTAGTGTAATGTGTTGTATAAATTTTAAGATGCGTATGAATACCAACACAAACCCGTAGCCCCCAATCTACAGGAATTAGCAGACGCGATTAAAATCTCCGACTCAGTCGGGAATCGTACCAGGACCCTCTGAACCGAAGACCATACGCTGACCATTCCGTGGTGGTGATTATTGCTTTAAGAGGAAGTAAAACTGCCCAACCATTTTCTATCAACAGTAATCACAAGAGAAATGGAAGAGGTCCAACACTTCGAAGAATGAAGGTATCATCAAACGAAAGAGAAGGACCACGAAGCGCTAACTATTCAACCAATGCACCAGATTGGGCAGATAACTTAACAACACCGATGAGTTATTAAGATTTCTGGGAAGAGAAGCTCTAATTAAGGAACAGGAGTTTTGGCCCATTATTTTGACTTCTTATTCTTATTCTCCTTCGGTATGGCCGATCTTCCCGAATTCTACAGAGGAATTCACCTCACGCTGCTATCTCGCATTTGCTGCACTTCGAATTATTTGTTTTACCTCTGAAGACTGAAATTAAATGGCGTACGGCTTTTATTGCCGGGAGTGTCCGAGGACAAGTTCGGCTCGCCAGATGCAGGTCTTTTGATTTGACACGCGTAGGCGACCTGCGCGTCGTAATGAGAATGAAGACGACACCCAGCCCCCGTTCCAGCGAAATATATATACCAGGTGGCTCCCGGACGCCGTACTTTCTACCTATAAATGTCCCGCATGCATAAGTGATGTGTGGGGTGTCTACCAACTGATTTTAACAGGGGAACTACTGCCAGCGGGCAGGTTACGTCAGACTATGAAGAGATAAAAAACAGTCACACTCGCAGCATCTTACTCAGCGTTGCCGGTCGAATGCACCCCTTGCATTAGTAAATATCGTTTTCGACCGCATACTTCTAGGCTGGTGTATGGTACAGCCGCACTATATTTACTGTCTGCTTATCGACAATGGCTCGTGTGTTCAGCAGCGACGAATACATAGACATTATTTTAATCTGGACAACCCGGTCGGAATGCAACCGAAGCTCCAAACAGACGTATGCCTTCTACACAAGTATTTCACCGAACAGTATCGTTCTTGTTTCATACAAGCAACTATTGTATGGAGTGGAATGTCTATACATGTATAAATTAACAAGTTATTAAATTTCCTTTTCTGCATCTTTGGCGTGTTAACAAACAGTAATGGCGATTAAGGGGTGGGGCGTGAAGGGAAAGTCGCTCCCGCCCCTCGCCACTTTGTGGAGTAAACATTACATATTTACTTTAGCCACCTGGAACTAGGAATTATTATTATTATTTTTTTGCTAATTGCTTTACGTCGCACCGACACAGATAGGTCTTATAGCGACGTTGGGATAGGAAAGGCCTAGGAGTTGGAAGGAAGCGGCCGTGGCCTTAATTAAGGTACAGCACCAGCATTTGCGTGGTGTGAAAATGGGAAACCACGGAAAACCATCTTCAGGGCTGCCCACAGTGGGATTCGAACCCGCGATCTCCCGGATGCAAGCTCACAGCGAATTATTTTTAAAAGAAACGTTGTCTGTACAAGCCTTTGTGTTTTTTCTGCTAATTCTTTCCTTTATTTTCTTTAATTATTAACACATGTTTTTGGTGGAAATAAGCACCAAATGCCGTTCGTCGCGGCTAACCTATTTGTATAGCGCTACGGCAAGTAGTGGAGACTTTGCATGTGCTGTGGGGAAGGGTATTAAGGGTATAATGTTTTTGCTAAGGTCGTGGACACTGAGTTATAATTCACCCGTATGCCGCATGCATTCGTCAGTCTGGCAGCCTCTTCAGTGTCTGTTAGTTCCTTAGTGTGTATTAAAATACTAAATAACTTTTAATTGCATGATCATGCCGTACTTCCATTTAATTGTACCGGCTGAGCTAGCCGTGGAGTTAGGGCCGCGCAGGTGCAAGCCACCTGGTATATATATATATATATATATATATTTATTGGGGTTTCGCGAATGAACTACGATGTTCCTGACAAGGAATAAGTATTCAGAATTTCCTGAAGTCTCTTTCAGAAATTTATGCATGAAGAAATATCATACATGCGTATTGAATTAGTTGGACTGGTACTCAAGCCTATGCCAATAATACACTGGAATAATTTTCTTACGCCGGGCTGAGTGGTTCAGACGGTTGAGGCGACAGCCTTCTGATACGAATTTGGCAGGTCCGACCTTGGCTCAGTCTGGTGGTAGTTGAAAGTGCTCAAATACGTCAGCCTCGTGGAGGTAGATTTACTGGCACGTAAAGGAATTCCTGCGGGACTAAATTTCGGCACCTCTGCGTCTCCGGAAACGGTAAAAGTAGTTAGTGGGACGTAAATAAGATTATTATTCTTATTCTTCTTCTTCTTCTTCTTCTTCTTCTTCTTATTATTATTATTATTATTATTATTATTATTATTATTTTCTTACAGTAAAAAAAAAGCTGACTGTATTCGAAACTCATGACGTTCAATTTCAAGACTACCGCGGTAACCATTACGCTACAGCCCACAAGTTTTCATTTATGAAATTTATGGTACTATTTACAAAGTGGACCCTGAAGTTTGAGTGTACTAGAGTTTCATATTTGTTAATGTTATTAGTTTTACGTCCCACTAACATTTCAGTAGACTATTTGGTTGATTTCTTAAAATAAGGGGCACAGAATGTAACCTCGCGAGGTCATTACTTTTTTTTAACACTTGCGGTCCTTATCAGTTCCCATGCCATTAACATGCTGGGTAACTTGTTCAGCCCATAATACTTTTCTTGGAATATAACTGCAATCTAAGATTATTTAGTGACAAATACTTATATATTATATACAACACGCCAGCGCGCTAAGAATCATACAGATGGCGATATGTTATTGAAGAGTTGGTCACACCAAGCCATGCAGATAGCAGCACTATCGACTTTCTCACTGAAAACCGCGAGCTGTCCGGTATTGGTGTATTAAAGTATTTGATATGGTCATCGTGACATTCTCAGTCATGGGGCTATGGCTTAGGATTCTACCTCTCAGATTAGACACCGCCTCAGTTGTACATACGAGGCTCAGTGAAACCTGTTCAGCTCTCAGTCGGGGATTAAAATTCCTGAACTGGCCAGGGCTGAATCCGGAACCTCCTATTTCATTTTATAACAAAAAAGGTCACGGTGACCATAATCAATAAAGGTACTCCAAAAATATTAAATCGTGCAATATATGTATCAGTTATTCAATTTATTGTGAATAGGGATTAGTATTTAATAATAATAATAATAATAATAATAATAATAATAATAATAATAATAATAATAATAATAATAATAATAATAATAATAATAATAACGATACTGATTTCAGGAGCATGACAGCGTGAGGGTTATTCTCTCCTAACCATCATAGGTTCAGTCATTCAATTAATGGAAATATCCGCAAGGAAAGGAAAGTGACATCAAAATTTGACCTGTTTCTAAACTTTCTAAAATTTGACAACATACTCCGGCGTATTGGTATCTGTCTTCCGATATATTAATTTATTTCTAGCAACGGTGGAGAATAGTCTCTATTACGTACGTAAATCTTTATCCCAGTGTACCACCCGTGGTGTAATGTTTAGCGTTATTATCTGCCGTCCTCGGGGGCTCGGGTCTGATTCTCGATACTGACAGAAATTCAAGATTGGCAGGAGGGCTGGTATGTTAAAAGATACATTCGGCTCACCTGTATTCAGGCTGTGCCTGGAAAGAGCTGCATCACTTCAGAATGAGGGCACAAATTTACGTTCTACCACTCATGGTGGAGTGTACCAGTCTCTATCAGAAAACGCAATGACCGAGGATCCCGGGAAAAGGCCAAAAAATATTACCACGTTCTAAATAGGTCTGCGGTGCACCCACCAGCATTAACCAGTGGTCAATAAACCAACATCAGTTAACCACGCATTTGACCGAGGTGAACGCTCTGTTACAAATGAAACCAACCGTAAAGCTGCAGACATGATAATAGAACTATGAACATATGAATTCTCTCGACAATAGCTGATTAATAAACGTATCCAATTATAGCCGCGTCTCATTTTCTCAACCGGTCTGTTTTCTTATATAACCCTTACCTATATTTCATGTTATCCCGTAATTCATTTTATTTTTATGTTTTTTCTGTTGGCTTAACGTCGCACATTGAATGTTTTCGGCGATGCAAGGATGGGAAAGGATAAGGACTGGGAATGAAGCGGCCTTCATGCCTGCCGACAGTAAAATTTTAACCCTCCACCTCCCGAATGCAAACTCATAGCTACGCAACCCTAACCACATGTGCAACTCGCTATCCTAGGAAATTTTATAAATGGACACCTGATTGTCACAGGAATGAAGTACATATTATTCTAGAAAGAACCATATGCATATGCCTTTAAAGTAACTGATATCTGTTCATGGGTGAAGCACGGTTATATCAATCTGTAGGAAAATCTAACATGCCATTTATTTGGTCTAGTAATCACCACAAATAATAATAGGAGTGATGCCGGCTGTTATCCACCTGATAACCGGATTAGGGAGTTCAAGCTTTCTGTCACCGATTCCTCCAACAGGATTTCCGCTTTCGAAAATTACTGTAGTACTCTTATTTCGGTCTCGATTCAGAAGGTCAAGATTCTAAATATCGGGGATAAAATGGCCATCTGGTCACCGGCGGGCAGCAAATTGTGCACTATACTTATGTGCTGACAACAGTTTAACTAAAATAGCGCAGAAAAGGCAAGGTCTCTGTAGCTTAATTTGTAGAACATCGCACATAAAATCCCGAGTCTGTGGCTTGATCAAATTTATATCTTAATTATCTGCTGATTTTTCCACACCTTGGTGCAGTCGTGAGTATGTAAACTTGGCCCTGTTTAGGCATCGGGAAGGACTTTTTGACGCCACGACTATGTGGACAGTTGCATTCACTCTGTGGTAGGTAGAGTGGTGTGTTTTGTGCACATGAGGTGTGTGTGTGTGTGTGTGTGTGTTCACACAAACACAAACATATACACCCGAGAACGAAAATTAACCAGACGCGGCTAAAACCGGCAATTGAGCCTAGGACCCTCTGACAGCGAATATGACAATTGAGCCGAGGAGATGTATGCATCAATGAAGTTGATTATACAGTACCAAATAAATTGATCCTAACAGTCAGTTCTTCTTTAAGCATAGTTACTCTTTACAATAACGTCATAGTGTTGTATCATTGAGCACAAGTTGTGTGCGAGCTGAGAAGCCCGCTATTATCCATCACAAATACACGGCAGTCAATTTAACAGACTTGATTGATTTTACATTAAACACATTTGATATGCTATCGCAGATCTAATGCACAGGAGGTGAAGTGTTCCAGCACGTAAAGCGAGCCTCGATTAGTTGATTGATGGAAATGGACGTCAGGCGAGCATTGATCTCGAGTGTTCGGGTCGTAGACAGTTGGTGTACAATTCCCTTGCTTGCTTGCTTGCTTACTGAAGAAGAGTGCCTCTGGCAAACTCCGGTAGTTTAGTTGCGTTAAAGCCCCAAGAGCTCCTAACTTTGGATTGTGAGTTGGCGACCACAGGGCCGTTAGCTGAGTCCTGGCAATACTTCCTCTTACTTTTCCCAGGCTTTTCATTTTCATCTAAACGATTCGACCTTCCTTGGTCAATTCTTCTTCTTTTCCTATCCTGATATTATTATGTGTTGAGGCCTACGAACTCTTTCATTTTCACGACCTTCGTGCCCGTTATTTTTCTTTGGCCAATCGCTTCCAACTTTCGATGTGCCGGACCCCTTTCATTTTTTCCTCTGATTAGTATTAACAGAAGATGATAGCCAGCTGTACTTCCTCTTAAAACAATAATCACCACTACCATCACCTTAATTATTGTGTTAATCTATACAGCAGTGTGGTGACCACTTAGAATACGAGATGATTTCAAAACCAGCAGATGTACAAGGTAATTCCAAGTTCCCATTATACACATCCAGAGGTTGTGGATTAAGGTTTGGATTATTATTATTATTATTATTATTATTATTATTATTATTATTATTATTATTATTATTATGTCCGACTCGTTGGATGAATGGTCAGCGTACTGGCCTTCGGTTCAGAGGGTCCCGGGTTCGATTCCCGGCCGGGTCGTGGATTTTAACATTCATTGGTTAATTCCAGTGGCTCAGAGGCTGGGTCTTTGTGCTGTCTCCAACATCCCTGCAACTCACACACCACAAATAGCACTATCCTCCACCACAATAACACGCAGTTACCTACACATGGCAGATGCCGCTCACCCTCATCGGAGGGTCTGCCTTACAAGGGCTGCACTCGGCTAGAAATAGCCACACGAAATGATTATATTATTATTATTATTATTATTATTATTATTATTATTATTATTATTATTATTATTTAAAACACTGACTAAGCTTCAAAGAACCTAAACGGCATAAAATAAGAAGTAGAAAATAATGAAATGAATTATATGACCAATCGAAATTTGTGACCTCTTCAAGCATAGCAGGAAAGTATATATTTTATTCTTTATATTGATTACCTCCGTCTTAATTTTCTTTTCTCTTTTGGGCTAACATCCTACTCTTACTCAAAGCACGAAAGGTCTTTATTTTTTTATTCATTGTTGATCGCTATTTTTAGAATAACTGCATCCGTTGAAGGATCGTGTTCCTTTCTTTGTATCATATTATTAGAATGAATAAAGAATATTTTTTTCCTGTACTCCGTCTTAAAGATAATAATTGCCGCCAAATTCCACATAATTTAAATAAAATTCTTACATTTTTGGAATAGGCCTCCATAGGAAATATTCTAGTTTAAATATGTTGTTTACGGTAAATAATTCTTACAAACGTTGTTGAACCACTAAACGTAAAACTAATTTCAATAAAGAATATGCTTGTACCGTTACCAACTCGAATTATATTTAAACATTTATTATGCAGAAAGTTTGAAACTAAAGCCGGTCTGAGTGGCTCAGATGGCTAAGGCGCTGGCCCTCTGACCCCAGCATGGGAGGTTCGATCTTGGCTCAGGCCAGTAGTATATGTAGGTGCTCAAATACGTCAGCCTCGTGTCGGCATATTTACTGGCACGGCACGTAAATGAACTCCTGCAGGACTAAATCCCGGCAACATGGTGTATCCGAAATCCGTAAAACGTGGTTAACGGAACGTAAAGCCAATAACATTTTTATATTATTATTATTATTATTATTATTATTATTATTATTATTATTATTATTATTATTTCTCTGTTCTCTCAAACTTCTTCACTAATGTGAAGAATTTAGTATTGTAGCTTCGTTCCTAGTGGACACGGGCTCGCTTCAAGACTGTCACGAGCTTAGGACTGATCCAATGGCCCGAAAGGAAGCAATATTTAAAAGAAGTCTTATTAAGATACCACTCTTAGTCATCCTAGAAGTTAACATTCAAAATTTCTCAAATCACTTCGGGGCGACTGTCTGAAGCAAATTTTACAATCTTTAGATTTGCAATCCGACTAGTATTTTCAAATAATATATTTGAATATACTGTGACGGTGTCCGGCATTTATTGTAGAGCGTTGATAGGAGCAAGTAAGCCGGGCTCCGTCCGAGAGTGACGTTAGGTCGCCGCCCGCTTGCCACTGCATCGACCAATCAGGAACGATCCAAACACACAAAGGCAGCCCCTTTTGCTACCACGCCGTTATCTCGCTGCAAGTCTCTCTGACATCGCGAGATAGGAATAGAAGGCTAACCCAGAGATTTGGGATTCTAAGAGACTCTACTAAGAGAATTCTACTCTCACGAAGAATCAGGAAGGGCCGACTTCCCTATTGAAGGCAGACAGGACGAGCTTCAGTGGTTCATTTCCACCAGTGATTGATACAGTTCAGTCAGAGAGACACTGCTGGAGTTATTGTACTGCTGTGGAGCAATGGAAGTGTGTCTGTGAAACACTGAATCAGTCAGTGGACGGTGCAGTGAACGAAGACCGCAGTAGTGTACGGACAGTGTACCAGTTACAGAACTGTAAGTCTGTGTTGCATGCACGCCTGCTGCGAAGTGTGTGGTCGTGATTAGTGTACACATAGTGCAATTGTGATCTGCCGTAAAGCTTTAAATGACAGTTGCTGAAGAGCGTAGTGTGAATGTTTTACTTAGTGAGCAAGAGAGTGAATAACTAGTGTGACAAAATTAGCGAGAGCAGAGAAATACAGAGAGAGGAAGAGAGAGAGAGAGGGAGAGAGAGAGAGAGGGAGAGAGATCCTGAGAACTTACCCGCCTACACTTTACAATACGGTATCTAACTTGTGAGTCAGGGTCCTTCCTGTTTTCCTGTGTATTCAGTCTAAGTATGTTGTTAGCGCTACACACAAATGCTTTTTTCAGTCTAATTTTCATTGCGTTTTTTTCTATCCAAGTTCTGCCACTCTCTTTTAAAAACATAGGCTTCCTCAAACATGTGAAGTATTTCGCAAAAAGTATCTGATCTTCTGTTATTTTTGAAAGAATTTTTTTAATTGATTGATTGATTGATTGATTGATTGATTGATTGATTGATTGATTGATTGATTGATTGATTGATTGATTGATTGATTGATTGATTGATTGATTGATTGATTGATTGATTGATTGATTGATTGATTGATTGATTGATTGATTGATTGATTGATTGATTGATTGATTGATTGATTGATTGATTGATTGATTGATTGATTGATTGATTGATTGATTCATTCATTCATTCATTCATTCATTCATTCATTCATTCAGATAATTTCTCTCTTCAAGAAATAATATTTTCCTTCTCCTTCAATGACTTCGAAATATTCCCTTATCATCTAGTATTGAGAAGATCAGAATATACTAATTACTTGGCTCCTTGTTTCATTAAACACCTCATCCATCCGTACTGAATTCTCTTGTTGACTGTTTCATGAGTCAACACCTAGTATAAATCCTTTCGTCTACAGATACTGAAGTCAATGTGGCATTGTCTGGACAGTATGTGTCTGGCATTTACACATTCAGTCTTTCCCTCCTATAAACTTTCTTTGCTAGATACCTTTTAGCTTCGTTGAGTCATAAACTTATTTCGGCCGGTATTCAGAGGCTCCGACAAAACGTATTTGTCTCCCAATTGTTGAACGAAACTCGTTCATCACATATCGGTATCACTATTGGATTCTGTTGTCGACAATTTGTTGAGAGGTAGGCTCCTGCTATACCGAACAACCACTCCTAAATCCTTTTGTCTACGGATATATTACCGAGGTCGGAGTGGGGGGCATTCCTTGGACATTGTGTGCTAGACAAGCGTTGTAGGGAGGCATAAAGGGGACAGCCGTGATGTCAGAGATATGAAACACCTATAGTGGACCAGAATGTACATAAAGCTCTCGAGATCGAATGGCAGTGGTGTGTTAGCACGTCTGCAGCTAACTGACCTACGTTCCTCACCAAAATAAAGACATACAAAATCCATGCAGTTATATACACTGAGGATTGGCCTGATTAGAAATATTCATAACCAGTTCAATTTAATATTTAAATAATTCTATCATTAATGCAGCCAATAATTCTACGTGACGAATAGCTAAAGTGATGTTCCAGCGTAAATAATAACTTGGAATTCAATACCTACCTATCGTCACTGCAATATAGTGTTAGTTGTGGTGTCATACAGCAGTCCTAGTCACTCAATGACTTCGTGTTTATTTCTCAGTCTATCACAATGATCTAGGCCTAGAGTTTGGCACAGTAGCTTGCCGTTCATTTGAACCATTTTCCTTTCGCAGCTCTGTCATGAATTTAAGAAAGACATTTCAACTTATGCATTAGGATGCATTCCACTCAGATAAGTAGACAAGCGAGATAACATCCATCTCTCGAAAATTTAGAGGCGATGATCCGTGGATTCTAACTTCAGGTAAATGTAGGAATTGTATTATTTTGATTATTATTATCAACAAGCATAAGTTGCCGGGCTGAGTCGCTCTTACGGTTGATGCGCTGGTCTTCTGACCCCAGCTTGGCAGGTTCGATCCTGGTTCAGTCCGGTGGTATTTGAAGGTGCCAAATACGTCATCCTCGTGTCGGTAGATTTACTAACACGAAAATAAACTCCTACGGGACTAAATTCTGGCACCTCGGAGGCTCCTAAGACCGTAAAAGTAGTTAGTGGGACATAGAACCAAATAACATTATTACTGTCAAGCAGAATAGCCCGTTGAAAAATTAATACAACCACTAGAAATGTACGGTCCGGATAATAGTGTAGAAACCTGAAGGGTGAGCAGGAAATTGGGGCTTCCCTCCCAGGGCAAGGGACATGGACGCCACTCCGAGTGTTTCCCCACATTTTGTATTTTTTAAAAATATTTTAAAAGTACTTTTGTATTAAAATATTTCTATTAAAATGGTTTCTGAACTTGCTCCCTTATTATATAGAACTCTCTGTGGCTGAACGAAGGTTGCAAATGGCATGGATTTCGAAGTACCTCCTTGTAAATCACATATTTAATGAACAATTTGTCACATTTCTCAATCAGTTGTCCCTAGCCAGGCCCTTGAACAATTTTAGCTTTGACATTGTCATAGTGGCGCACTCTGTACAATGCCACATACAGCTGACCCTGGCTGAATAAAGGTTCTTTTAGAAAAAAATACCTGCATTCTCTAAAATCTCACCTTCTAATTAATGATCATGACAAAGGCAAGTTTATTTGGGTAATGACTTTTTAAATAAATGATACTTCAGTATCCATAGGTGCAAGGTCAGTTCGTTGGAAGAAAACGATAGTCCGATGATGAACCTGTCAGCACCTCCACAGTAATGACATTCGGTTTTAGGTCTTTTATTATAAGCCTTGTTGGATTACACAACCCTATGTCGGTATTCAGATTTCTGAGGCGCATCATAATTGCTCGTACTTTCAATTGCAGCTTATGGGGTGGAATTCCGAACTGGCGTAGTTAATTGAGGAACTCGATTACATAGTACTGTTCTGCAGTATCTCCGCTGTCAGAATTCATGGAATGCGAGCTTAAAATATGTTTGTGCTGTTCCCTCTAAGCGATTATTAACACCGTTCTTTAGTACAGCATCATCATTATTTTTGGGACACAGGATAGCCTGTTTTCAGAGTTCTTTGATTCCGAAAGGTTCAAATCACGGCCGAAAATTTCTGTGGTAAATCATCTTAACAATAAATGCGTTCATGTATTTGTATCATATCCACCGGTACTTCGCTGGTTGTCACATGGCTGCCTCTCCTATTCGTAAAAGCCATTCAATAAACAAGTGGCCTAATGATCGTCCATTAGTCTGAAATGTTAACATATTAAAATGTTCCCACGAGTGATTGAATCTGATACTTGCCGCAATGATGTTGGCCCTGTCGCCATCTTTGACAACAGTAAGAGTTTGCCGGAGGTCTTCCTCTAGTAAAACGACTTTTCCGCCAAATGGTTTTTCGTTCCCCACAATTTCTTTCAGAATTCTGTCGGCTTGAGTTAGAGTTATTCCGGGAGCCATAGTATCTTTATCACAAGAGATGGCTTTAGCAGATCGAATAATTTTCACATGTTCAGAATGAATTTTAATGTTTGAAGTAGACGTCTCAATCAAAGGAGGTACTAATTTAGATATTGAAGTATGTTTTCCCACCTTCCAAGATATTGGAAGTTATTCCTGTTGATGCCACAGATAAAGCAACGTTATGTTCTCCATAACTAGTTCTTAAAAATGTCTTGCCAAGATACGTATACCCTGCCCCTCCTAGTCCGTCCAGGTAAAAATAAATTTCCACGATTTCGTCATATTTAATAGCTGAGATAATTGTATCGTAAGCTAGTTTTTGCTACGCATTTAAATTACTCAACATTTCAATAGCTCTTTGTTGTTATACACCAAGATCAAAGCAACCATGCGGATTAAGTCATATTTCACGTGATGGAATTGGAATATTTTATTTCTCGCACGAATTGTTGTTAAATTTGAGAACTTCATTAATATCTGTTAAAGTTAAATTTAAGCGCGGGTCACAATGATCTGTATGATCCGTATTAAGATTGAAAACAAACTCTTCACAAAGGTGGGATTTATATTTTTCAAACATTCGTTTTGCTGTACGTGCAATGCAGAAATAAATCTCGGAGATGTCGAGGCATACCACACACTGTAGCTTCGCCTAAAGTTATCTTTTCCTAGATCGCCTCATTTCTAATTAAACCTTTGTGCAGAGCATCTTCCTGAAAGGCGTCGTATGCAAGTACATAAATAGTTCTTGAGTCCTCAAAAAGTTTTGCTCCAGAAACGTAAAGAATCACGAGTTGAAAGCAATATCCTTCCGGGCCACATCCCACATTAATGGAATGCATTCTTTCAATAACGTTCTCCCTGTCACGTAGTCGTTGAATACATTCCCTCTTTTTTATATTGAACACGTACTTCGGTATGTCGTTGTATGTAATGGAACAGGCCTATTCGCGAACCACCTTTAATTTAAGCTATGCTGTTAGCATTGTGTCTCTTTGGCCATTATCGTGAAAAGAATTTCAACATGTGCTAAACCGTCAGGATTGAACCTATTTATATACATTTGAAAAGGTATTTGACAATCTTGACACTTGCGCAAACTGCAGCATTAATATGGCAAATAAACTTTAGTAAGGTATAAGGATTGTAAGGAAAATCCAACCATTATTAATACTTTAACATTTACCGTTGTTGACCCACTTGTTTCTACTTAGGTATAAGGAATATCTACCTCTACTTGCAGTTCGTTCATTTTTGAGAGGCTTACGATACGTCTTACTGCATTTGCCGTTGTCCACACGTTGTGAATGTGAATTAATTTCACAACACGACCCATGGATCATGTGTTTTGCAACAATGACGCCTAAAGCTAGGAAGAGCTATACTTCTGGAATTTCTGCAAATACTAACCGGTTTTCGTCTTCGTCTTTTAAAACGAAGGGGATATGGGCATATGGAGGTCACCTTTTTTTGGTATTGGTAAAATGGCATATGTTTCACCCTTGATCTTTTTTTTATTGGTAGATAACGTTCTATAATGTTGATCACAGTAAGGAAATGAAATAGGATACACTAAATACTCGGAATTTCGGTTGAGGATGTTAATCATTTCAGTTCCTTTTAACTGCTTTTGGCTGCGCAACAGTGAACTAGTAAGTCCAGTTCGAGCGGACGTTCATCATATGCTTTTTCGAATAATATTGCGATCTCATTCTGTAAAGAAGCATTGTGTCTCCGCGGATCATTTATGCGGTCTTGAATAATAACCATCGATACTGTCGATAGTGCATCATTATTCATTTCTCCACCTTGAATACTTTGCATCTCAAACTCATAAAACATTTTACATGCTTCTGCAAGTTTTGCTTGCTGCCATGTAGGTTCTTAAAAGTTGTGCCAATTCATCGCTGCACCTACTATTTTTCGAAATTTGCATTCCCCAGGCTACAGCCTCTTCCGGATCCAGTTTCCATTGTTCACCATCTTCAGGATGTAATGTCGTTTAGTCGAAAACAGTAAGGCCTGCAAACTGATGTAGGATCCACTTCTGTTTCCATCGATACATGCGCAAACGAACTCTTTATGGACCAAGATTTTTTAGAAACAGACATTAGTGTTAATGCATAGATATTATTAGTTGATAAGTTATTGGGTTCATTGCGAATTGGATTTAATCTTATAGCTCCTTTCGGTCAAGACGTAGATAACTTACCGTCAGATGGCCTGTCACCAGAATACTGTCTTGTCCCACAGGTTGCACAAATTTGGTCAAGGCATGAATGCTTATCAGCCGCATTGTCGTCTCTACTATTTAAGGTTAAACGGGAAGAAGTGCTCTGTCCAGATTGGTTATTACGTTCATCGTGCATTCGGCCTTTATTTTTCCTGTGTTTCTTGTTGTTTATTGATTATTCGCCTATAATTCCGTCGAATGATACGCTGATTTCTCACTTCTGTTTTCATTTTGTTTGCTTGAGAGTGCATAATATCCATGCATTCCTATTCGTTTTGTCTTTGTTCGGGTGTCAAATTCTGTCAGCGGTCACTTCACCTTAAACACTGTATTTCAGCATTTTTTTCATATTCCATTGTAGTCACAGCCATCCTTCATATCCACATAATAACTTTTTGTGACCAAATACCTACTTCACCTCCATCAAAAAACATCAGTGCAAGAAGAAAACTATATAGGCCTAAACTTCCAGAAACATATTGTTCTTCCCGTCATTTTCCTAAAGAGAATAAAGCAACCATACAGTATTGGAAATATGGACAAAACGCGCATACATTGCTCTGTAAGGTTGTTTGCAGGAGAGTCCAGTGAAAATTCAGCTACCATGTGTTGCCACAAGGTAAAAGTTAATTTAAAACGTATTAATGTGTGTGATGTGCTTCAAAACCTCATACAGCAGGATGATGACTACACTAAAAACTACCTAGAAAATTATAGACAATTTAACAATTCTCTGACACAAAATGTCAAAGCAATTGGGATGGTTTTTTTCTATAGCCGGCATATTCTATTCTCCTGCAAATATACCTGAGTCGTAGACAATATTTCAGGACGCACTTTCAGAAGATTTTCAGAGACAGCACCAGCTACCTGAAGCCTACGAGGGCGAATCAGAAAGTAAGTTACACTAGCTCGCTGCAAGAGCGCGCGATATGTGGTGATCATGGCCAACGCGGAGCAAGCTACAGTAACTGCTGACACGTCCGATAGAAAGGTTGGTGTGGTATCCCGTAGTGTTGTGTATACAGAGCGGGCTAGTCTCAGTGGCCCGTTAACTGGCTGTTCACTTCAAATTTGACGTGCGAGCAACAATCAAATATTTATGGGCTAAACGACTCAATTGCACTGGCATTCATAGTAAAATCGCTGTTTATATGATGAACGTGCAATTTCTTCCCTATATATTGTAAAGTGGTGACGCCGGACGCACGGATCTCACGGACAAATATCGCGAAGGCAGGCCCGCAACGTCCAGTACCGTTGCAAATGAAGACCGTGTGGATGGGATCATTATAGATAATCGGTGCATACCACTGCAGTAAATTGCCAGCATGCTGAACATTTCGTATGGCCGTGTGTTCTCCATTGTTCACCAGAACATTGAATTTTGTAAACTGTGTCAAAGATGGGCCCCACGTCTGCTCACCGATGTTCACAAGGGACGTTTCCAATCATTCTGGCATTTTCGCGACGGTATTCTGTGGAGGGCAACGAGTTTCTGAGGCAAATCATCACAGGGGATGCCACGTGGATCCACCACTTCACCCTCGAAACAAAGGGAACATCGATGGAATGGGTGTACACCACATCACCAACCCGAAAGTTGGCCAAGGTTCAACCTTCAGTGTTCTTTGACATAGAGGGTGTGGTTCACGTGGAAATTATGCCACAGGGCACAAAAATAAACTCGCCTTCGCATTGTCAAACGTTGAACTGGTTGAGTAAGCCAATTAAAGAAAAGCGGCGGGGAAAATTGAGCGCCGGTGTGATTTTGTTGCACCATAACGCAACACCTCACACGGCCCGCCAAACGTCTGAACTGCTGCAGCGATTCAAGTTACAGCTATGGCAAAATCCTCCATACAGTCCAGATTTAGCGCTATGCGATTACCATGTGTAAGAAAGTGAAACTTACTTTTCGATTAGCCTTTGTACAACCTTATACTGCAAGAATTGGAGAATTGTTTTAAATAACATGGGAAATCTTGCCAACAATTGAAGCTAGCGAGTCCTGTTGTGACCGTCGCACAACATAGAACAGAACCGTACAGCATAGAAGAAGAACGTGTCAACGGTACGCCAGCTCATGAAATGCTAAACGTACAACAGAAGGTAATAGCGGTTAAAGTCTTACATGCAGTAAGAAATAAAATTCCCAATTGTTACTTCATTCACATCGATGGAATGGGTGCACACCACATCACCAACACGAAAGAAGGCTAAGGTTCAACCTTCAGCAGAAAAGGTAATGGTGACAGTTTTCTTTGACATGGCGGGTGTGGTGCACGTGGAATTTATGCCGCAGGGCACAACAATCAACTCGCCTTCGTATTATCATTTATCTACCAAACATTGTGCCACATGTTACGAGATGAAAAAAGGTTGTTTTACCAGTTGCATGGACAGGTATTACTGCCATTCTCCTACCAGAGGGATGCACATCACGTTCGATTTTCAAACTACCTGTACCCATCTTGAATATGTCGTTCTCATCGATTCGAACTCACAACAAGGAAGCAGAACTTCTTCGTAACTCATACCTTATCATTTGGAACGAGAATTCAATGGTTCTGAAAGATGCGCTAAACGTTGTCGATCGACTTTTGACGGTCATCATGAATAATAATGTCCCTTACAGAGGCAAATTAATTCTGATTATTGGAAATTACTAGCAGGTGTTAACTGTTTTTAGACATGCCAGTAGAACATCCATCGTTGAAAATACAGTTAATAATCGCCCTTATGGTCTCATGTTAGACTTCGTAAGTTGACTCCAAATATGAGGGCAATTGATGATCCCGTTTGCACTTAACGGTTTTTTAAATTGGGTAACGGTGATTTAGAAGTTCAAACAGATTGCTACAATGGAGCGATCACAATTATTGCGAATCACTGTTATTGTAATTACGAAGTACGGGTGTTATTACCACCATGCCACGGAATTCAATGAACATAATATTTCGCAAAACGGCGATTTTATGTTAGAAAGTATGACTTTACATCATTTAATGAATATTTCATATCCAATATATTACCTGAACCTCAGTTCTGATTCTGTCTAACATGAAGTAATAAAAAACGTTCAATTGTACCCTCACGTAATTCTTAAATCCGTCCGTTTTACCACTTCATAAATTGTGTTTAAAGGAAAATGCTGTTATTTTTAATTATAAATCTTAATTCAAATCATAGATTAATATGGTGCAAGATTAGTGGTAACTCACTTAGGCGACTACATCATCACTGATACATTCATTCATTCATTCACTCCGAAAAAAACTGTGCTAATACCCCACATTAACCTCACATCTTCTGATATAACCACTCCTTTCCAAACCATAAGAAAATAATCACCAATTAAAGGAGCCTTCACTATGACCATTAATAAATCGCAAGGTCAGACGCTTCAAAGGGCAGGATTGTATTTACCAGAACCTTTTTTTTTTTTTTTTTTTTTTTTTTTTTTTTTTTTTTTTTTTTTTTTGCATGGACAGCTACAAGTGGCTTTTTCACGAGTTAGTAGATTCAGCGATATCCATGATTGTGTTAAAGGCACATACAGCCAAAAAGAGTAAATGATGATCACATTATAACTGTTAACATTGTTTTCAAAAATGTTTTGTAAAGTAAAAATGTTTGAAAAAATCACATCTTAAAAATTTATTTAAAATGTTTTATAATTATATTATAACGACCTTTTACAATGAGACTAATATTTATTAATTTTTTCAAGTTGCTTTACGTTGCACCGACACAGATTCGTCTTATGGCGACGATGGAATAGGAAAGGGCTAGAAATGGGAAGGAAGCGTCCGTGGCCTTAATTAAGGTACAGCCCCAGCATTTACCTGGTGTAAAAATGGGAAACAACGGAAAACCATCTTCAGGGCTGCCGACAGTGGGGTTCGAACCCACTATCTCCCGAATACTGGATACTGGCCGCACTTAAGCGACTGCAGCTATCGAGCTCGGTTTTATTAACATTATTCAAAATAAAATACCTTTCAACAAAATTAATAAACTGAAATACCTAGATTAAATAATTCAGGTTAATGGACTCGAAAAGGAAGTAAACTGATCAAGAGCAAGAAAAGTGGAACTAGAATACCAACTCACTAAAAATACCTGCAATAAGAAGAATCTCTTAAGGAAAACTAAAATCAAACGCTACAACACAGTAATAAAACCAGAGAGTCTATCTGCCATAAAATGCATGTTCTCTATAAAAGTGGGTGAAATAGAAGAGATACAGAAAAAAAGAAAGGAAAACACTGAGGAAAATTTGTGGACCATTGAAAACGAAGGAAGGAGAGTTTGGTCATAGGAGGAATAAATATCTATAGGCCTACAAGGATTAAGAGAATGAAAGGATGTTATACACGATCAGGAAGAGACGAATTATACTTTTTGGTCACATAATGAGACTGATAACAGTAGATTGGCAAAACGGGTGTTTAACCATGTTTATAAGAGCAAGAATGGCAACCAATGGATCCAAGGAGTGAAAAACGATATGATAGAGATTGGAATAACAGATGATGAAAAACAAGACAGAAAAACTTTAAGAAGGTTGATATAAAATTTGAAGGCTTTCCAGCAGAAGGAAAATAGGAAAGGTTATAATAACATCTGGACAGAAGAGAGGAGGAAACAGCAAATTGAAAGGATGAAGAACTATTGGAAGTCAAGGAAAGAAGGATTAAGATGAATGCACAGGGTTACTTTCCGTGGTCCTTAGATGGCCAAAATCGAAGAAGGAGAAGAAGAAGACGAAAATACCTTTCAATAATAAATACTGGCATTTAATTATTTCCACAAATTAGCATTCGTTGACTAATCACGATACTGTATCAAATATTCGCACGGGCCAGCTGAGATATATATATATATATATATATAGTGAGAGAGAGAGAGAGAGAGTTCAGTATGTAGTAAGCTCCACTGCGCGTTACTCAATTATAGTAGAGTTATTGTGTGGTTGACCCATACCTTGACATTTTTCATAATAAATTGGCTTTTAAATTAACGTCACTAAATCTCTTTGACATAGTTTGGAAAGGCTATGGTTACTTTTGAGCAAACTGTGGTTGCAGAGACATGACTTGGTAATGACGAATTATAATGAATTTTCCTTTGCGTTTATTCCCTCAAACACACTATATTTGATTTTGAATTCATAGAGTTTCGTATTACTCTGCTTGACAGACATAGACTGTTGTTTGAGAAATGCTGTGTAAATGTATTGCAAATTCAATCGTCATGCAAATAAGCAACATAACCAATTTGAACAAGAGAAATAAATATCAATTGTGGGATCTGCACATAAGTTACAACGCAACAGAATCAGTTTCCCTTCAGCGACAGACGTGTTGCGATAAAGATATCGATTCCGGTCCACGTATTTATTTTCCTGCGACTGAACACGTTCTAGTCCACTGCCAGGCTTGAGAAACACTGTCTCTCCCAGCTGACGCGCGGACCACTTGAGAAACAAGAATATCAATGCTTTGTCGGAGTGGCACTCGCTCTATATCATAAAGAGTAACGCTGTCACATCCTCGGAAACACACTTCACAAGTAAATAACCAACACGCTGCCTGCAGCTAGTGGATGGATCGTTCACATAATGACTGATATAAGGATTTAACTCTCTATCGTAAAGAGTAGAAATAAAAGCTGAAAACCGAAACGGTTAGCATAGCTATATGAGTCATATAGTTTTAGCTTTGCTTTTGGAAATGGTGGGATAGAATTCTGTCGTCGGGAGGGTTGAAGATAATTTTCCGTGGTTTCCCATTTCCACGCCAGGCAAGTGACAGGACAGAACCTTAACTGAATCGGCTCACGGTAAAATGGCCTCAACAGAAAACAGACTAAAGCGAGCTAAGTTCGAAAACACGTCCTACAGCATTTAATGTTAAAAGAACATAAATATGACGGCTGTTTGCTACAGAAATGGTGACAGAGGAACAGTCTGTTATGCTGTAAGGTCTTCAGTCTCTGACCGAGGCTCTTTTAGCATCGTGTCCATTAGGCAAAGTTCATTTAAAGAAAAGAGCCTTGAAAGTGTACAAGACAACAGAAAAACTTTGCTTATATTCAACACTTCCATGATCAGAGCTGGTCTAGTGATGGAACAAATAATAGTTTATTTGAGTAATATAATTTGTATTCTCATGTCCATACATTTCTCCAGTTTTTCCATGACAAATATAAATATATAAATTACATTGTACCCCACTGTCGGCAGCCCTGAAGATGGTTTTCCGTGTTTTCCCATTTTCACACCAGGTAAATGCTGGGTCTGTATCGTAATTAAGGCCACGGCCGCTTCCTTCCAACTCCTAGCCCTTTCCTGTCACATCGTCGCCGTAAGACCTATCTGTGTCGCTGCGACGTTAAGCAACTTGTAATAAAAAATAATTGAAATGTAGGATACAAGGTCCTCAGTTCAGCAAATGCTTGCGACGAAACTGAAGAACAAATCTCATTCTAATTATATGCAACAATTTTTAACCACTCATTGGTGTACCATGATAATTTTTCCCTCCTAAAAGACGTTTCAATTAAGCCAGGGACAGCTTTATTTAGTTTCTTCGAAAATAGATTTGATTGACTGAAGCTCTTTAGGATGAGCCGATTCAATTAAGGACACGACCACTACCTTCCTAGTCTATGCCCTTTCCCATTTCACTGTTGCCAAAAGCCTGTGTATTACCGTAAAAAATGAACAAAAACAAATAGTCGCAGTTTTCACCGAACTGAACGGATGATTTTAACGCTGGTAGGAATGGTTTTACATTTTTAAATTTATGAAGTTGTATCACTCACGCCACTGCAGCTTAAACCTTCTCGAGATTTTTAGTAGTCTATTTTAAGTTAGCTGCCCTGTAATTAAATAACATTTATGATTTGAGTTTTATTTTTTAATGTTAATTGTATTAGGTTTCTAAGGGGACAAGAGGTAGTGTAACAGTATCGAATTGAATTGAATTTTTTTTTTGAATTGAATTGAATTTATTGATAATGATGATATACATGCCACTGAGGCTGAAAAGCCCCTTTATGTAGCGTCTACTTATAACACAATACAAGTTTATGAATATACTAACTACATTTTATAATATTAAAATATCAAATTAAACATTAAACTTAAAATTAAACTTAACATTAAAATACAGATACCAATTCCAATAAAGTTAAAACATAAATCATATAAGAAGTAATAAAGCATATCATTCGATTTTTTAATATTTTAGGCTACAAGAATCTCAGGAATGTAAAAAACAGAAACAATTTTCTTAGAAATATACATATTTCTTATTATTGGACACAAGAATACCTGATCTCAGCCCCTTGCGTACTCCTCCAGGAAGATAGATGTTAAGGACTGCTTTAGTTGGGTGCAGTTCCTGTCATTTGCGAAACGGTGAAGGTTAAAGACATTGAAGATACGGGATGCAGTGCAAACAAAAGATTTGTTAAATTTAGTGGTACGATGAAGGGGAATTTGAAGGGTAGTTTTTGTAAACCTATTATCTCTGTTATGTACTGACTCCATAGATTTAAATGCATTATATAGGTAGGGTGGGGTCTTCAGTTTGAGAATTTTGTGCGTAGCAACGGCTACTGAGATTTCCCGTCGTTCATGGAGTTTCAACCATTGCAGCTGAATGTAATAGGGTGTTATGTGTTCATCACGAAGTCAGTCAGTCAGTCAGTGAGATCTGGAGTAATACTGAACAAGTGGGAATGGAAGTCCTCTCCTTATTGCGATTGCGATGAAGGACAGCAACCATGGATCACATAGTGCTCGAATGTCCCCTCATACCGTTTAGAGGCTCAATGAAAGATCTCCACAATCTAACACAAGAAGCCGTTGAGTGGATTAACCATCTGGACACCGTATTGTAAATATTTTTATGAACTTGAGAGTGTGTGTATATGTGTATGTTCATTTAAAATAGCTGATATTCCTCCTTTCATCATACGATAAATAAATAAATAAAAATAGTCAGTGAGTTATCAATATGAAGTGAACTCATGTCCCCATCCTGAGGAGTTGCAGCCCTTTTCTGAGGCACACCCCCAATGGAGGCGAGCTTCATGCGCCATTATAACCACATATCAGGTCTCCTGCCATTTTTAAATTTCTGGAAGTACCGGGAATCGACCCCGGGCAACCAAAGCTGATGGTGAGTGTTACCTGTTACGCCACGATTGCGGACAGTTCTGATTTTGTATCTTCTCTTATTACAATAGCCGTCTCCTTTCCCCACACACTGGTGTGATCTGTATCCCACATGTGGACTTGACCCATTTTCCCTGATGCCCTTTATGACCCCAATCCCTTGACGAAGGATGTATTCTTCATTGTGTATATTTTTTTGGTGACTGGTAGTATTATGGTTTGTGCATAAATGAACACATATTACTAAAAGCAATAAAAAAACAGTGCCGTACTACAACGAATAGTAATAAGAAGATGAAGAGGAAAAGGAAGTTGAAGAAGACTTGTACCGGGGGGTATATTATCTCCATCCCGTTGAACTGCGCGCCTTCGAGGAAGCCATCTGTGCTGTGGATCCTGAATTAATATAATTGAGTATACTTGGACCTGTAACCTTCAGATATCTCTACTATCGACCTCTGCGCCCCCTCTGGCGGGATTACGGACAATTATCTTGTAAGGGAATTTTCAATTTTAAATGTCTGTAAACCGTAAGTTTTGTAGATTTTTTTTTCATATGCTAAGGTTGTCAACACGCCTAGGACTTTGTTCTTCCTTAGATACTAAACCAACCAGGAATTTTGTGCATATTTCTCTAGCCAATTAAAACTTGGGGTATGTACAGGCATTCTGCCTAGTTCAAGAGAGTTCTGAAAGTTTCCCGTATGGGATGCTATAAAAGCTGTGTGGTTAAGGGCCGTGTTGTCATCTCCATCGCTCCGTTGTAGTGTATGTACGGCGTAATAGGAAGGACGGACTGTAGGCCCGAATTCGGAAGGACCAGCAACTCAAGATAATGGCAGACATCCCTTAACATGTTATAGCTCCAGGCAGGTAACTTGAGGGGAAGGTTTCAAACTACTTTGATTAATGCAAGGTTCTAAAATCTCTGTTCAACTGTAAATTTGCGGCCAGTCTGAGGATAATTTTCAAATCCCTGCTGGGAAGCATATATTATAGGGAATAGTGCTCACTTTCTTTTAATTCCTATTCAACTTGGTATTGGGGTAACTAAGATTTTTTAAATCTCTAAATTCTTCACACTGCTTTGGTACTTAAGATCTCGCATCTAGTCAACCCTCTGTAGTATATACTTAACCTATGCAACTTCGGGCCATAAGCCCAATTAGGATTTTAAGTATCTTTCAAAAAGGAGTGCAAGTGTTTCGCATCCTAGCCTTTTGTTCGTGGTCGATCGTCTTAAACATTTTATTTTTGTACATTAAGGCTATTTATTTTCCCTGTTTAAATTTTCATTATTTATAGACGAGTGTGTAAGAGACTGTCGAGCAGAAATTAGAGTAAACGTAATGTCTGAAGTTTATCAAGCATGAAACTTGTGCCTCTAAGAAGCTGGATTATATGAACTTTTGAAGCTCAAACTACTAGACGATGTAAGTGAGTGGAGCAAGTATGCTCCTGTAAAATAGTGTACCTTCAGTGCTATATTGCTCATCCCTTGCAAATTATTGTGTCGATAATTTTCTCTAATGTGCCTGATGTTTGGACTTATAGTCAACCCTTATTATTAGAGCTGACGAGCTCTCTAACTCTTTTTGTTGTTGCTTATTCAGATATTGCATCAAATTTTAAACTCAGAAAAAATGTAAAGAAATAAAATTTCAAAATTTAGTGCTGTAACTTATGCTCTGGTCATTTCCCTGTCCACCAGTCCAGAATACTTCGGTAACAATAATAATAATTATAAATGCATTTTTACAAATATATATAATATTGAAAAATCATTAAGAAATTAATAATTATGTTCCTTCCTTCCTTCCTTCCTTCCTTCCTTCCTTCCTTCCTTCCTTCCTTCCTTCCAAGAAAGTAATATTCAAATCAAACGAGCTTCTGTGATCGTTACCAGTGCAGTGGGTTGTGTTGAATTGTTTCTAAAAAATGAGGTGTGTATTGAGACACAAACACTCAGTCCCCAGCCAAAGGAGTTAATCACAGCCAAAATGCTCGACTGGGTTTCTGGACCCTCTGAACAGAAGGCAGTTTCCTTGACCGTAATATATTATATATTAAATAAATATGGAATCTTCTCGTTATTATTATCACTTTTCTACTTTTTCTTCTTCTATTATTATTATTATTATTATTATTATTATTATTATTATTATTATTATTATTATTATTATTATTATTATTATTATTGCTGTCGTAACAAGTCATTTGTTTATATAAATACTATGAAAATAGGTGTCGTACAAATCTATAATCTTCTCTTGCTCGTAAGTAGACACCGAACATTCAGGAAGAGCTGATAATATTTTGAGATGTACGAAACGATGTTAGCGAGTTGAAGGAAGGATTCTAATCCCAGCCAGAGACTGGGGAGGTTACGAACACCTGTGTCCCGGCCGCATCTCATAATCTCTTGTTGGAGATGAAACCTTTCGTACGGTCGCTGCGAGTGTAATCATGTGAACTAGATGTAACTTCAGCACTATTGGGTTCGTAAATACTACGGCATCTATTAGATTCTACAATAGTATGTTAAAATAGAATTACACTTAAAATAAAGTCAAAATTAAAGTATCTCTATACAGGCCATAAGCACCTTGCAGCAGTGGCAGGGTAGAGGCTACCATATTACCAGTAAGTAAACCACTACACCCCACTTAGTGTTGAGGTTGTGGATTGCGGACGTTATTACCTTCAACTGGTTCAAGGACCTCATGGCCTGTGCAGAGATAGATCCTGACTTGGCTTTCTTTTGATTTTGGCATGTACAGTATAACTTACAACCATCACTACCACCACCACCACAACCACCAGATAGCAAAGGTTTGTTTTGTTCACCTGGAGGGATGCGGGTTCGATTTCCCTTACGAGTCTACAAATTTTGAAACGCTATGAAACGCTATTTTCACTCCTCCTCAAGGACATGGCTTTGGTGTTCATTCAGATTAGAATACAAAAGAACACCAGGTTAATTCGTAACAGCAAGGAAGCAAGCGAAGGTTAGTTAGACGCGAGTGGCTCTACGCTAGTGTATTAACTTTCTAACACCACGTTGAAGAATTCGAGCTTATCTCAGTCTCGTGGTACATGAATGAGCTCAAGTTCTCCGGAATCGTATCAGGATGTAAATAGACACCTGGGAGACAAAATTTCGGTACCTGATATTTTTCGAAACCATACGAGTAGTTAGTGGGACATAAAATCAGCAAGATTATTATTATTATTATTATTATTATTATTATTATTATTATTATTATTATTATTATTATTATTATTATTATTATTATTATTATTATTATTACTCCGGCGATTCCATAGTTCACAGAGGGAGAAGGATCATATGGGTTAAATGGCTCGACAAGGAATTCACTAGAGCAGAACTTAATACAACAAATTTTGACAGTTTATTTCTTTCCATTTCTTCTGTTTTATAAATTGAAAATCTGAATTTATAACAACAATATTGTTGAGCTCGTCAGCTCTAGCAATATAGGGGACTTGCAAGTCCGGACACCAGGTAAAACCTTGAGATAATTATGAATATGTTGATTTACATTTAAAAGAGATTTATTGCTCTTGACAGGAACAGTCTTTTACAAGAGCAAGTTTTGTTCCGATCATTTACACAACATAGCATCCAGCGCTCTTAATATATCATAGTCGCGCCTCGTAGAGGCATTAGTTTCTTATGGTGCACGCCAATTCCGCCTGACAACCATTCGGCTGGCCTCAAAGTATTTATATAAAGTACCCCGATGTGGGCTTATCTATTGCTCAACAGTTATAGGGTTCACTGTTTCCAAAGGGAACTAACAGCAGAAAAGTATTACACACAGAAATATATATATAGGGTCATACTTGCCCATACTAAGTTGCCTTAGTGTAAAGCGAAAAGGCTGCACATGACCGGCCATAAGCAAAAGGCTAGGAGGTGAAATACTTGCCCTCCTAGAAATAGTTAAAACTCTGAGTGGCTTGTGGCCCAATGACACAGAGGCTAATCCTATTCTATATCGGTGTGACTATATGAGAAACATTAGTGCCAAAAGGATTCACAAAATTTAGAGGTTTTTGAAACCTTAGTCACTCCGTGCAAAGTTCAATGTGATATGGCAGTTGGTCAACACTCTTCCTTCCCTTACATTACCTATTTTCCAGCAGGGAATAGAACAAATTCTTCAGACTTGCCAAAATTTCTACATTTAAACCACCAGGTTTAGAAATTTACATTTAACGAAAGAGGTTTGAACCTTCCCCGCAACCTATCCGCAGGATCTATCATATGTCTTTGGAAATTCTGCCATTACCTTGAATCGCCAGTCCACCCTCATGCAGGCCGCGCCTCTGCCTTCCTTCGGCCACGCCGCACTCGCAATCACTGTACCAAGTCCGACAACACGGCCCTAAATCGCCCTCCTTTTATAGTACTTTAAGGGGAAGCTTCCAGAGCTCTTCACTGAGAGGCTGGATTCCTATACACACATCCGATTAGAATTGAGTGGAGAAAATATTTACAAGTTTTTGATAGGCTGATTTCAATCGAAGAGGCACCAGCTGAGGTGTTGACAGCTTATAAACAAAACAATCCTCAGAACCAAAGGTTTTCCAACTGCAAACATAAACATTCCTTATTAAATAATGAGCGTTTAACCCGAGAGAGAGAGCAAATAAATCGTCAGTAGACACATCGAAATGTAGAAGCCAAAAGTTTCTGTTAGTTCACAAGTTCGTTTAAATAGATGGCCTTAGAAAAGGCGTGCAGTTTATCTAGCCCGAGAAGGTGTACCCCTAGTACAATTATTAATAATAATATTATTATTTTTTATACCAGGGGTACACCTTCTCCTGTTCTTTAAACTGTTCGCCTTCCCTACGGCCATCTATACCCTGACTAGAACTTGTAAACTTCCAAAGATTTCCTTCTTCTGTGATTAGATGGTTCTACAATCGATTAGATAACACAGTCTTGTGTCTAGAAACAACCTAATTAACAAGGAAATGTTTATTTTAGGAGTTGGTAAACATTTTTTTTGAGGATTGCTTTTCTTAATGTGCCGAAGTTTTTAATACTTCAGGTGGTTCCTCCCTTATTGTATTCTACCTATCACATGTTTGTAAATATGTTCCCTAGCCAATCAATCCCGCGGATGTGTATAGCAATTCAGCCTATCAGAAAAGGGTAGTTCAATTTAATTCTGAAAGCCTCGCCACTATGGAACTAAAAAAGCAGGGCACTTTAGACCCGTCTTGCCAGGATTGCTCCAGTGCTTTGGAGTGCGAATTGAAGGAGGCCTAGGGAGGCAGGGGCGCGGCCTGGTTGAAGAACAATCAGCGATACAAGGTAATGGCAGAATTTACCTAAACATGCAATAGCAACTGCGGTTAGTTTGAGGGGAACGTTTCAACCTTTTATTTTTATGCAATGTTGTAATCTGGTGATTTAAATGTAGGGTTTTCGGCGAAGTATGAGGACTCCAGTTCTATTCCGTACTGGGAGATATGTAATGTAAGGGAAACGCGAGTGTTGACTATCTTCCGTCTCCCATTCAACGATTCAATTGGGTGATTGAAGTTTTCAACCTCTAAATTTTGAAAACCTTGTCTTGGATTTAAATTTTCCTCCTTTATTAACCCTTTCTAGTGTAGGATTAGCCTCTGTATCATTGAGCCTTAAGCCCACTTCGGTTTCTAGAAAATTCTATGAGAATTTCTGGTGTTTCACCTCCTTACCTTTTGTTTATGGCCTGTTATGTGTAACCTTTTCCTTTTACTCGTAAGGCCGTGTGGTATGGGTAATTATGCACCCGTTTATTCTATGTATTTCTTTGGTTCCCTTTGGATCAGTGATCACAATTATTGTGTAGCAATGGATAAGCCCACCCTGAGGCAACCGTGTATAAACACTTTAAAATGGGGTCACCCGATGAGTTGCCTAGCGTAATTTCAGCGTGTCGATACAAACTGATCGCCTCTTCGAGGCTACACTCTTGCATTTGGAGCTCAGACTCCTGTGAAGCGTATCTGCTTGGAGCAATAATATTCTTTTCCATGTAATTTAACGACTAAGTACTTATCTAAAGTTTGTTGTACCTGATTTAGGACTTCTAAGTCCAAAATATTGTTAGAGCTGACGAGCTCGTTATTAATCTTGCAAACGTTCCATGTTATTCTGTCAGATGTTCCTTTTCTCAATTTAAAAAATAGGAACGAAACATAATTTCAAAATTTGTTATGCTAAAAGTTACCTAAAGTAATTTCTTGTCCAGACATGCAATACAAGCGCTTCCTACCTCTCTGTGAAGCACGCAAACTCCTTAAAAATTATTATTATTATTATTATTATTATTATTATTATTATTATTATTATTATTATAACGGGGTTATTTTCATAGGCAATCGAAACTGTCTTAGACCTTGTAATAAATCAGCTGCAATATAAACTATTGTATGCTTTTGTAGCGTTATGGAATGTGCGTCTCAATGGTTGTGCCAAACTGGTTCGAAGTAGACCTACAGCAGCTTATGCCAGGAGGCAAACAAAAGGTGAGTATTTAGAAATCATTGTTTGGTTATGAACACAAATCTTGCGATGATCCTAATTCTCTTATACAATTCGGAACACTGTCAACACAGAACTGGGTAACTCCCACACTATTCAACGCCCGGATCCTGTTAAGCTCTTCTCGACAACGATCACTGATATCTCTGTGCGAGTGGACAAGGGACGTCCACTCTACGACAATTCAACATTTGATACCTGTCAGTGTTTGGAGGCAAAAGCAGCTTGATACGAAACTCTGTTTGCAGTCGTAGCACCGACGTGTGTTTCTGCCACAGAGAACTGAAATTTCCACGTAGGATCACTGTTTTAAATTTACTTCTTTTCTATGTGACGTTCACTAGTCATCAGTGGACACAGACGTCATCGTTCGGTGGCATTCGGTAGAGAATAAATTGCACAGGTTTTCAAACTGGACTTACCATTTTCCCACATGTTCGAAAGCTATGATATGGTTGCACTAAATTATGATATCGTTATTATTGTTACTAACCAAACCAAACCCCATGGCGCAACAGCCCCCAAGGGCCTTGGCCTTCCAAGCGACCGCTGCTCAGCCTGAAGGCCTGCAGATTATGAGATGTCGTGTGATCAGCACGACAAATCCTCTTAGCTGTTATTCCTGGTTTCCTAGACCAGGGCCGCCATCTCACCGTCAGACAGCTCCTCAATTATAATCACGTAGTCTGAGTGCACCTTGAACCAGGCCTCAGATCCAGGTAAAAATCCTTCATCTTGCCGGGAATCGAACACGGGACCTCCGGGAAAAGGGCAGTCACGCTACCCTAGAGCGCGGGACAAGCTATTACCATTACTATTACAGCACTAACTGTAGCTGCGTGGCACGAATGTCACTCTCTATTACAACCGTCACTCCTGAGTGCAGTTGTAGCTGGCTCATGAGGAACCATTCTACCCTACTTACAAATGAACAGTTTCTCTGGTATCAAACCAATTACAATTAAATTAGGTATAAAGGTGAATTAAAACATCATAGACATAATAATAATAGTCATTCTACAGTTAACGTAATAATTACGCGCGAAGAAATGGCACGTGTTGTATCGAAGGTATCAATTAGAATGAAATTTATTAAACGGTCTATTAAGATATCAAAACATCGCACCACGTCTGCCTTAGTTACATAGGCTGTCCGCAACATGATAAAATATTTCTGAAGGGGAATCCGGCAGTTCCCTTACTTGTGCTATTAAAGAGTTATACAAACCAAACCAAACCAAACCCCATGGCACTACAGCTCTTGAAGGGCCTTAGCCTACCAAGCGACCGCTGCTCAGCCCGAAGGCCTGCAGATTACGAGGTGTCGTGTGGTCAGCACGACGAATCCTCTCGGCCGTTATTCTTGGCTTCCCAGACCGGAAGAGTTATACAAGATACTCTCAAACACGTTAAAACTAATCGGGATAAGGATAGCAATCCAAAAACAACACAAACGATCTCACGAAATATACCCCTACGCCCTACCGTAGATCGTTTACGAGCTATGTCTGTTTTAGTTATTAGAAAGAACTGGGAGCGAGTTCGTATTTAGGATTAACTTTGGAAAGAGGAATACAGTTACTTCGCAAACATGTGGAACAAGGTTGTAATAAATAATGATGTTTTAGTTTTTACATACTACTAACAACTTTTACGGTTTTCGGAGAAACGGAGGTGCTTGAATTTAGTTCCACAGGAGTTCTTTTACGTGCCAGTAAATCTGCCGACACGAAGCTGACGTATTTGAGCACCTTCTAATACCACCTGACTGAGCCAGGATCGAATCTGCCAATTTGGGGTCAGAAGGCCAGTGCCTCAACTGTCTGAGCCACTCAGCCCGGCGAACAAGGTTATCATCGATTGCGTACACTGCTGGGAGTGTTAGAATGTGCCCGACAATAAATTTGGTGGTGGTGTATTCAGGCGTGTACTGAGGTGGATGGTAGACATATGGAAGACTTTTTGTATTAAAACGCAGTATCCTTTCCGGTACACCATCATTGCAACTGCTACTCGACATGGGATATATCAGGTAAGAACTTCCCGTACAAAGTTTGAAAGACCGTAACTCGTCAACGGCCGGCCGTTTTGCATATGTTCCTAGAGACTCTTTGTGTTGTTTTGTATGTATAATCCACCATGCAATTACTTCCGACATGTTTACGAACATATTGTTTTAATACAATGCACGTTTATAGTGATTGTATGACTCAGATTCTGTACTGAATAGTATTTCATCTTCCATTGTAAACAATAGAGATGTGTTCAGTAAATACTATTTTTTTAATATATTCTATTATATGCACGTGTGCCGAGAGTGTTGGCCTTGAGGTTAGGGTCACGCAGTCGTGAGCTTGCATTCGCCAGGTAGAGGGTTCGGGCCCCACTGTTGGCAGGCCTGACGATGGTTTTTCGTGGTTTTCCATTTTCACTCTAAACTAATTTTGGGGCTGTACATCAATTAAGGCCACGGACGCTTCATTCCCGATCCTAGCCCTAACCTATTCGATTGTTTTTATAAGATCTATATGTGTCGATGCGACGTAAAACAAACAAAAATAATATTGCACGTGTCAGTAAAATAGGTTTGCAGATCGTGAATTTCTGTTCATGTTGTGAAAATCTTATTTTAGTTATAACATGTTTTATGTAGCTTTCGGTATAGAATTCTCGGTACATTTCTATAGTGCATATGGAAGATCATTCTACGTCATCGTTACTGCTACGTGCTATAAGGCGTCGAGCTGCCATTCAGCAATTAATTATGACACGGAAGTTGATTTTACGAGAAAACTAAAATCATCTCTAAATTTAGGTTATACTTAATGAACATTGATTAATGTTTCGTAGAAATCGGCCATGTCCAACCCAAGGAGTTCTCTTGTTAGATGTGAGGTCACGCAAGGTGAGAGAAGCACACCGTGCACACATCCATGTGTGTTCACGTCCCGTGCTTATATGTTTTTGCTTTGGTTTTACAATATCATAAGTGTCTCAGTATATTGTTCAATCATCGCAGCAAAATTTAAACCAGTTTTGGGAAGCGTCAGAAATATTGGACTCGATTTCCATTGTTCGGAGTGTGCTACGGCTTGCTTGTAGCAAAGTAGTGGTCGTTGGCTGACAAAATCTCTCCAAGGTGCGCTAAAAAAGTTTAATGCTGCTGTCAGGAGGAGGAACTCTTCTTGTCATTTCCATTCTTAATTGAAGTTTGTCCTCACTTTTTTTCGCTTTCATTTGCACCTGTTAATTTTGCTTGTCTCCACTGTGAGCAGAGAATTCATTTCGAATAGATGTTCATCTGCCTTCTGTCTATGGGTTCTTAAGCCTGCTAAGATATTACCTGCCAAAAGCTGTAACGTAAATTATTTCTCTTCAGGCCTCCTGGCAAACCGGTACTTACGAATGTACTACTAAATATTTCTCATGGATTCACTAAATCTCATATTAACATGTACAATATCTAGCGGTAATGATTTTTTTCAATAGCCATATTAACACGACATGTTCATAAGAGCATTTTTTCCTTCACAACTTGTAAACCACTTTTAGTATGTTTCGGAAACGTTATAAAACACGAAATTTACTCGGAGTGCTAAATTCGTACTACAATGCGAAACATACATTTAAAAAAAAATAAACATTATTAGTGTTGTTTCAATTTTCTTCTTCTGGAAACTTAAACCAATCAGTTTGTGTTCCCTTCGACCGCACGCAATTGTTTTTGCCTGTGAAGCTCAAATACTCTGATTTTGCCCAAGCAGCTTTGCAATGTGTTTAGGATCCTACCGGAATTGCAGGTGCTGAAAAAATATTTCAGTAGATACAATTAGTTGTAAGTGAACAGGTATCGCGAATGATAAAAGAAAATGTTCTTTGATTTGTATGATTTCCTTCAGAAGCAAACAAGACATAAACATGACTTACCATAAGTTAATTCTGTATATATTTTGATGATTATTATTTTACATCGGTACATGTATTCTTTCCTATGTTTGACCTGTACCAATTTAAAATAAATATACTCTTTTCTTTCTTCGTTATGCCCGTTTACAGAGCGCGCTGGAACTTGTTAGCTTGATGATGGTTTTCCTTTCTTCTTCTCCTCCCACGATCTCTTCATGAACTCGCTCTGCTGTTTCTTGCGTTCTTCCGTCCATTACTTTCCGGTGTTTTTTTTAGCCTTTTCCGTGAACGTGTGCTTTACAACCAGATTCCCTAAAGCCTTGCGATTCCTGATGATATCTTCTGTGATATTCATTTCTTTAAAGTCCTATTTTACTTCCTCTAACCAGCTTGTTTTGACCTTCTTTGATTTAATTATACCAAGCAGTATTTTTGCATGTCTAGTGTCGTCCATTCTACAGATGTGGCCATAGAATTTTAATCGTCTCCTGCGTACGGTATCGGTGAACGTGTCGATTGCTTTGTACAAATCTACAGTTTTCCTTTTGATCCATATACCATTTACATGAACGGGGCCATATATTTTCCTAAGAATTTTTCGTTCTTGTTTTTCAATTTCATCAACTTTAGAGTGGCCTCCTAGGGATGTGGTTTCTGAGGCATACAAGGCTTCCGGAAGAACAACAGTCTTGTAATGCCGAAGTTTTGCATTTCGTGACATCACTCTTTTATTGTAGTGATTCCATGTTATTCGGTATGCTTTCAGGTGTTTGGTGGCTCTTTCTAAATTAGATTTCCTATCCAATCCGGATGGTACAATGATTTCTCCTAGATATTTGAAGAAAGAGACCTGTGTGATTATTCCATAATTTGTCTGTAGTGGGGATCTTTGGATATTCTGGTGTCCATTAACCATGATATGAGTCTTCTCATACGATATTTGGAGGCCTGTCTTTGATGCTATCTCATGCAACTTCTCTGTAGCATATCTGGTTTCTTCACTATTCTTGGTAAAGATAGCTAGATCATCAGCAAAAACTGGGCACTTCACGTTAATTCTTTGTCCCTGCGTACCAATGTTTATACCTTCAATTTCTTTGCCCCATTCCCTGATGACTTTGTCTACCACTAAGTTAAAAAGGATTGGGGAAAGGCCATCTCCTTGCCGAACTCCTGTATGCACTTCAAAAGGCTCTGATAGTTCACTTAGAAACTTCACTTGAGATGTTGTGTCTGTGAGAGTCTGGCGGATTAATTCTGTAGTCTTCTTGTCCACACTGAGCTGTGCTAGGACGTCCACAACAATTTGTCTGTCGATAGAGTCATACGCCTTCTTAAAGTCCACAAAGGTGACAAATGTGGTGGTACTGAGGCGTGTCCTTAATATCGTCTTCAGACTCCAAATTTGCTCACAACACGATCTACCTTTTCTGAAGCCTGCTTGGTATTCACCAATCAAATGATCTGTTTTATGTTCTATTCTGTTTAATAGCGCTTTATATAGAACCTTGTATATAACTGGTAAAAGGGATATGCCTCTGTAGTTGTTGGGGTCCGCTCGATCGCCTTTGTTATGTAACGGATGGATAATGACATTCTTCCAGTCCTTCGGAATTATCATGGTCTCCCATATTTCTGTTAAGAGTGTACAAATTCTTCTGATGAGGTCATCTCCTCCTATTTTCAACATCTCTGCAGTTATGCCATCGTTCCCAGGGGCTTTATTATTTTTGAGCGATTGGATTATCTCTTTTATTTCTTGAGTTGTTGGGGGCCATGAATCTGGGTTTGGTGGAGGTTTTTCAAACTGTAGTATTTCAATTCGTGGATCGCAGTTCAGTAGATTTTGAAAATAGTCAGCCAGTATCTTGCAGTTCTCATTATTGTTTGTCTCTAGTGATCCGTTAGTTCGACAAAAACTTAATGTTGGTGGTTTGTACCCTGATAAGTCCTCACGAAATGACTTGTAAAAAATTCGAGTGTTGTTTTTCTGGAAATCCTGTTCTATCTCTGCGAGTCTGTTTTTCTAGTATGTACGTTTTTCGCGGCGGATTGTTTTTGAGGTCAGTTTTTGAGTCTTAAGTAAATTCTGCCATCTGTCGACTGTTCGGTGTCCGTTCCAATGATTCCATGCTTTGATTCTGTCACTGATAGCTTCATCACAGGTTGTGTTCCACCATCTGTGTTCACGTTTCCTGGGAGGTTGTCCGAATTTCATTGCTGATGACTGTAATGTGTTGCAAATGTCTGGCCACACCTTAGGATATTGATCGTGTATGTCACGTACGAAAACGTCGTCGTTCTTTCTCAGACAGTTCGGATCCACTCTTGGAAATCGGTTGCCTTTTGGTCTGGATCTGTTTGGTTGGAACCTAACCTTGATTTGCGTTAAGTAGTGACCCGAACTGACAACTCCCTTCCGTACTTTAACATTCTGAATCTCAAGCATATTCTTTACGGAAATAGCAACATGATCAATCTGGAATTCCCGTGGTAATGGGTTAGGTGAACTCCAAGTTTTCTTTTTATATAAAGGTCTCATAAAGTGCGTAGACATGAGTCTCAGCTTGAATGATGTACAAAACCTTATTATACGTTCTCCATTATTAGTCCGCCAATGTGCAGGATGAAGTCCTACGATTGATCTGTATTTCTTCTCTCTGCCAACCTGTGCACTGAAATCCCCTAATAAGATTTTAACTTGATGTTTAGGGATCTTGCTAGTAGTTTCTTCAAGCAGTTCCCAAAAGTCTTCTACTTTCTGAGGATTTTTCTTATTGTCTATGTTAGTGTGAGCATGGGCATTTATCAAGGCATATGCTTTGTTGTTTGATTTTACTGTAAGCGTTGAGATTGTTTCACATGGTGATGTAAAGTCGATGACTGAATCTAAGATGGTTTTCCTAACTGCAAAGGCCGTCCCAAGTATTGATAAATTCCCTTTGATAATTATGGCTGGTTTACTCTTAAATATCCTGAAGTTTTCAGAGTCAAAGTGGTTCTCATCTTGAAGTCTGGTTACTTGGATCGCTCGGATTTGAATATCAAATTTGTCCAGGACGTCGGCCAGTTGTTTAAGATTTCCAGTTTTCAGCAGTGTGTTGATGTTAATAGTACCAAGGTACTTCCTTTTTTTGGGGGGGGGGGCGAAGAGATTTTGAGAAGCTCCGATTCTTCTCTGAAGCATGATGTTCCCGATCCCCCAGAATCCGACGATCGGGAGAAACCGGACCAACGTCCGGGGCCTGGGGTAGTTGCATTGGTAGCGTGTGTTCCATCATGCTAGGGTTACAAGTTGAAAATACAAATAGTGGTGACCTTTTGGGAAAGATCACGAAAATACAACTCGATTGTTGAGATCAGGAGGTGCCTCGAGATGTTCCTGGCTGTGGGTGGGCATTTCCTCCTAACCCCAAAAGTTATGGTTTTCCCGCCAATACTCGGGTGGCTGATTGCAGTGGTTTCCCACTGGACGATGGGGTCGCTACAACCCTACGCCAAAAATATACTCTTTTATTATACTTGAAATATTTTTGTGTAAATATTACCTCTATTCTAATGCGATTTCAATTTCACATTATATTTTTCAGGTGATGTTACCTATTTAACAGAATTAACTGAAGTTGTATATTCTTAACTAGCAAGATACCCGTGTTTCGCTACGGTATTATACTGAAATTTATTATTGAATGCTTATTGTTTTATATATAATCAACCGAAATTCGCGATCTGGCTAGTTTTCTGAGAGAATCTGCCAAAATTCGCGATCTGACTCGTTTTCTAATAGATTACGGCAAGTTTCCTCCCATTTTCAATCTTTCTTTCCAGGAATCGATTTCGTACTTCCCGGGCTAGGTCCAGGTATTCCACCCGGTCAGTTGGGTCCCTAAATCTTTGCCATCTTTTCCTATAAGCATTTTTAATATGGATCAAATCCTTGAGGAGATCCGGCGTGGTTTCGTCTTGGGTGCCTTGGCGGTACTGAATCCGCGGCCGGACTGCATTCTTAGTCATTACCCGTCCAGGACCCGTTTCCAGCGCGGTCCGCACATTTGGTGACGGTCCGGAACATTATTATTATTATTATTATTATTATTATTATTATTATTATTATTATTATTATTATTATTATTATTATTATTATTATTATTATTATTATTATAGACGTTCTGTACCCCATAGCAAGATGCAAGACCGCTACTTGGCGGTAAATTACATCTGCTGCCATTGTCATTGTTGACATTGTGACCGGCACCATTGTCACGCGTAGGCAAGTGTGCGTGATTTCTGGCGATACGAATGATATACTTCCGTGTATTATTGACCTTATTATAGAGGTGAACAATTGGACGGTCAATCTCATTCCTATCGTTCGTTTCAAAGGTGTTTAAATTTTTATTTATATGCCAGGAGAATCTACTGTAATCTAAGAACGTTCTCCGAAGAAAAAGATGGCTCTTGAAAAAGAACCCAGGAAAGATTAAAAATGATCGGTTTATGATCAGAATAAGTACATCGACAATCTACAGCCTGTTTCCAGTCATTCGACAGGGTCAGGAATGGAATGAATAAAGCCCCCATCTAGTGGCGACAATTGGAATTGTGCCGGCTGCCGAAGCCTGTCGCACTCCTCTGGGGCAATGGATAATGAATGACAAATGAAATGAAATGATATTGGACAGTGTGCTGGATTGAATGATGACAGGATAAACCGGAGTATCCGGAGAAAATCTGTCTCGCCTCCGTTTTGTCCAGCATGAATGTCACGTGGAGTGACCGGGATTTGAACCACGGAACCGAGCTGTGAGAGGCCGGCGCGCTGCCACCTGAGCAACGGAGGCTCCTTATAAGTACATTATGAACAGTAAAATCAACTGGACTCACCTCCTTTTACACCCCACCGCCGTCAAGTTTATTTACCCCCCCCCCACCACAAAAAATGAAAAGAAGGCATGTTTCGTTATGTTTAAAGGCGATTCCAAACACCAATGTTCACGTCTATTACCTTCAGCTTTGGGATATAAGTATCCCCAAAAAGTAATTCACTTTATTTCACTCCTTTTCACACTCCTTCCCCCCCCCCCCCAAGTGAATTTTCCGGCAAAAAACTTGTTTCTTTAATAGTAAAGAATCTTCTAAATACCAATTATCACGACTCTAACTTCTTCAGTTTTTGATTTCTGTGTCCGTATGAAAAGAATTCAACTCCATTTTACTCCCGCCCCCCAAGATGTTCCCCCCCCCCCAAAACGCGTTTTTCTTTGTTTTTAAAGGAGTTACAAATACCAATTTTCACGTCTGTAACAACTTTAGTTTTTATTAGATAAACATATTCTCATACAATTAAGTCAATTAATTTTTCAATTCTTTCACCTCCCCCCGCCCCCCACTTCACTGGATTTTCCGAGAATACGTGTTATCTTTACTTTTAAAGCAGATTCCAAATACTAAATTTCACGTCTGTAACATCTTCATTCTTGAGATGTCAGTAGCCTAATTAAAATAATTCAACACTATTTTCAGACACTTTTACCTCCCCACTTCCACCCAAGTGGTATTTCGGAAAACTAAAAATACACGTTTCTTGATTTTTAATAGAGAAAAAAATTCCATTTTTCACTTCTGTAACATGTTAAGTTTCTTGAGATACACTGTACAAATTCTCATTTTAAAATTTCACCCACTTTTTAGTACCCCTTAAGTGGAGTTTCCAAAAACAAATCACCTATGTTTCTTTACATTTACAGGAGATTCCAAATACCACTTTTTACGTCTGTAACATTGTACGTTTCTCAGGCATTCTGTAAATATAATCTTTCAAAAAATTCACCCCAATTTGTCACTCCTGTTTAACCGCCATTAATTGGATTTTCCAAAAACAAAAAACACGTGTTTATTTTTACAGAAGATCCCATATACAAAATTTCAGTTCTGTAATATCTTCAGTTTCTGAGATATATGTATCCTCATTAAAGGCATTCAACCCATTATTCACTCTTTTACACCCCTCCTATTGGGATTTACAGAACACAAAAAATACGTGTTCCTTTACTTTTAAAGTAGATTCTAAATATCAATTTTTCATGTGCGGACTTTTAAAGTTTTGAGATATAGATACAGACATTTTAAAAATTCACCCCGTTTTCACCCCCATTTATTGGATTTTTCCAAAAACAAAAAATACGTATTTCTTTATTTTTAAAGGAGATCCCAAACACCAATTTTCTGGTCTGTAATATCTTCAGTTTCTGAGATATATGTATCCTCATTAAAGGCATTCAACCCGTTTATCACCCCTTTTCATCCCTCCTATTGGGATTTTCAGAAAACAAAAAATACGTGTTTATTTTTAATGAAGATTCTAAATACCAATTTTTAGATATGTAAACTTTCAAAATTTTGAGATATAGATACACTCATTTTAAAAATTGACCCCCCCCCTTTCACACTCTCATTAATTGGATTTTCCGGAAACAAAAAGTACGTGTTCCTTTATTTTTAAAAGAGATCAAATGTACAAATTTTCAGGTCTGTAATATGTTCAGTTTCTGAGATATGAGTACCGGTATCCTGATTAAAGGCATTCAACCCCTTTTTCACCCCTCCTATTGGGATTTTCTGAAAACAGAAAAATACGTATTTCCTTATTTTTAAAGATGATTCTAAATGCGAATTTTTACATCTGTAAACTTTTAAAGTTTTGAGATATAGATACACTCATTTTAAAATTTCACCGCCCCCTTTTCAACCCCTTAGCGACGGAATATCCAAAAATCCTCTCTTAGCGAGCACCTACATGTTAATATGAATGTAGCCCCAAAATTTCATTTCTGTATGTCCAGTAGTTTTGGCTCGGCGATGATGAATCAGTGGGGACAAGTTACTTTATATATATAGATTAAAAATATAAAATGACAAATGTATAAACGATGAAAAATCTATCAAAATGCTAAATTACTTATTTCACAATGTAAAAACTAGCCACCACACACAGTATCGTTTCAAATTTCAGTACTATCAAAATACACCTCTCAGGCCTCCGCGAGACGTTTATCATAATCCCTTACTATGTACAGTTTATATAATTAATATTCAAAAGTATTTCTTAAGTTACAGTAGATGTACAAACTGGGAAGTGCTCAACCTTGAACATTGTTGGTTCATTCGTTCTTTGTGTACTAATCTGTTTACTCTCAGGGTTGGTTTTTCCCTCGGATTCAGTGACGGACCCCACCTCTACCGCCTCAAGGGCGATGTCATGGATCGTGAGGCTTCGGGTCAGGGAATACAACTGGGAAAGCCGACCAGTACCTCGCCCAGGTGGCCTCATCTGCTATGCTGAACTGGAGCTATGTGGGCGAATTGGGAAGAGTGGAAGGGACAGACAAGGAAGAGGGAAGGAATCGGCCGTGGCCTTAAGTTAGGTACCATCCCGGCAATTGCCTGGGGGAGAAGTGGGAAACCACGGAAAACCATTTCGAGGATGGCTGAGTTATGAATCGAACCCACAGAATATTGTTAGTTAATGTTGTACTGTAAATGTACTGGGAACATTTTTTTTAAAACCTGGAATTTGGTTAAGTCCAACCATTTGGGATTTCGTGCAATAAGTCACTGATGTGGCCGCTTGTTCAGAGGATTTCGGGAGAGTTAATGACGAGAAATGAAGACTGAAGTGAAAGAATGTCCACCCGGACACCATCTTAACATCTGTTCAACACATACTCTATGTATGTAACACGACCTAATAGGTTGAAAGTCGATTTTGATTACAATGCACTCGTAAAAATTCAACATTCAAGTTACATAAACTACAAGGGAATATGCCACTGCATTTAACTTTTTGCCAGCGTTCGGCACATCCCCTGAATTGCCAGTGTGGTGCCCTTCGGTCCACATGGCAATGAGTTCGATTCCTAGCGAGGTTGGCATTTTAACCAATGTATTACAAATTCTTCTGCAGTAGCTCGGTGGCTGTTCGGATGTCTTAATACAGAAAAACTTAAGGAAACCCGAAGATGGTATGACAATTAAGTATAATGTCACCAATATCGTCAAGGAACATAGTAAATCCACCCCGAGGAAGGGTTACGGTCACGGCACTTGCAAAATGCTGGACCTATACTGAGAAGGAACTAAAAACTGAAAATATATCCAGAACAGGGTCACGATACGAAGGAAATTGCCTTATATAAATTAGTTAAAGAAAATCCGAAGAAATGCAAATTATTTTAAAATGTATTCATAGGTATCTGGAATCCATTAGTAAATATGAGTCGACTAATTGATGAAAATTGTTAAAAGACAGAAGTTACTGATGCAGAAAAAGTGTACACAAAGGATGACGTGGAAATGGGTGCCGACAGAGGTTATTTAATGTTCTCGCAGATCAGCAACGTTATTTTATTATTAAAGTAGGTGAGACTTCGTAATGAAACTTGAGAAACAAAAATCTGTTGATGGGTGATATAAAATTACACAGTTCAATTGTAACGAACCTTATGCAAAAATATCAATGACCTTCTTCCTCAGTCGGAAGGTTGGTTAGATCACTAACAGTTGCACCATGTGTCGTCAGAAAGATGCGTTAAGCAGTGAGGTAGTTCCCGTTTATTTCCTCCCAGTCGATAAGATGCTGTTAGGTATCATCCTGAAATACATGCACAGCCAAATGTACAATTCATCACTGGAATTGACTGGGTAAGTAACTACCTTCACTCGCATAATCTCACGATCTTTCATATTGTCAAAAGTAATGATGAGACTGAAGCAGGCCGGTGAGAGTAAAAAGAGATTTGTAGTACCTCATATATTAGCTCGCATGTTTCTATTTTTGCAAAATTTTCCAACTGATATTTTTACATAATCCAGCACAGGGGAACGCAAGCGGGCGCTTGGTAGATTTTACCTCACCCATGAAATAAATGAAGAAAATTAAGAAAATCATCTTCAAATTACAATTTCATTTATTTTCATAAGAATTATTGTAGCTTTACAATATTTTAGCTACAAATATAGGGTGTTATACCTTGTTCAATCAGCATCACGTACATCTCTTTCACGTGTGACTCTGCCAATTTGTGATTGGTATAATACACGGTTTTCTTTATAGTGTGTCCAGGGAAAAAATAAATGCCATGCTTCTATTGCCCAGTATACATTTCGTGCTTGCACGAGGCAGATGTCTCACGATATTCGTGTGTCTAGTTTTGTGTACCGGGCGATTTAGCCTTGCGGTTAGGAGCGCGCAGCTATGAGCTCGCATCCGGGAGATACGGTAGTGGGTCTGAACCCCTCTGTCGGCAGGCCTGAAGATGGTTTTCCGTGGGTTCCCATTTTCACACCAGGCACGGCCGCTTCCTTCCCATGCCTAGGCCTTTCCTGTCCCATCGTCGCCATGAGACTTATCTGCTACGTAAAATAAGTAGCAAAAAAAGAGCTTTGTGTGTCGGGTTTCTGCAGTGTATATCCTACGTGGTTCCTCCATCTGCATAGGGGTCTATTTCGTGCCACTTGGTTATAATTTGCAAAAGCAGGTTCCATTTTAATTACAGGAAACTCACTTTCGCTATTTCCTTCAATTCGTTCAACATTGTCACTGCATCTGTCAATTATATCATCTAAATCTTCATCTGCTTCTTTCTTCTTGTTCATCTCCTTTTGCACTTGATCTATCGATTGTAGCAATTTCCGTGCGTTCTCGTCACCATAGTTCAACATAGTCAACATGTTTACAGTATTCAACAACACCAGAAATACTAACGTAATAAATCGCAAGTTGAGGGAAATTCTCACTGAACTGCAAGGATAAAAACCACGCACCAACAAGCAACATGCGGAAAATAATGAACTTGAAAGACATAGAAAGAGAGACACGTGTGCAAAACCGTTGCATAGTGGGACATGACAAAGTCAAAGGAATGAGGGATTCTCACACCACGCGCCCGGTGCCGGATTAATCAGGTGATATGGGCAGTCAAGTTACATAATAATAATAATAATAATAATAATAATAATAATAATAATAATAATAATAATAATAATAATAATAATAATAATAATAATAATAATAACTGCCTACCGATAGTGAGCGGCCGTACTGACGGTACAGTAATAATAATAATAATAATAATAATAATAATAATAATAATAATAATAATAATCCCTGCTGATACCGGTTGGCATCGTGAGTAACTATCCCCTGAAGGTGTCTATCCATTGTTTAATTACATTAAATGAAGATACGTTCTCATACCAATTTTTATTTGAAAATTTATTGTCTTTCAGAGTGTTACATGTAAAGTTAATTTCGTTTTCATCAGAGAGATATAACTCGTTAACATTCACATCTTCCATCTTGATAATAATAACATTAATAATAATAATCGGGTGAGTTGGCCGTGTAGTTAGGGGCGCCGGGCAGTGTGCTTACATCCGGGAGATAGTGGGTTCGAATCGCACTGTCAGCAGCCCTGAAGATGGTTTTCCGTGAATTCCCAATTCCACACCAGACATATGCTGGGGCTGTACCTTAATTAAGGCCACGCCGCTTCCTTCCAACTCCTAGGCCTTTCCCATCCCATCGTTGCCATAAAATCTATCTGTGTCGGCGAGACGTAAAGCCATTAGCAATAATAATAATAATAATAATAATAATAATAATAATAATAATAATAATAATAATAATAATAATGATAATAATAATAACAATAATAATAATAATAATAATAATAATAATAATAATACGCCCTCAGCTACCGTTTGCATACATTTTGCTTTGAAGCCGTTTAGACTGCCTGAGTGTCAATTTCGAGATTGCATGTGTTACTCTAATAGACGGCAGAGAAACGGATCTTTGTTGGGCGGTCCCCGTTTGTGCTATAAATAATTTTGCTGGGTAAATTCCCGTTGAATGGTTATGAAGGTAAGTAAAAACTTTTGTGAGATTTTCATGATGCTGAATTCTAGAGACTTCTTACAATGTATGTTGAATTCTGAATATATGGGTCTGTTTAGACCCACTAAAGACTCAGTTACGTAAATACCTATAAATCCTCGAAAAAGTCTAGAATGGACACTCACGTAAGAAGTGAAATTACTTCTTCTTCTTCTTTTTCTTCTTTATCTGTGTACCCACCTGAGTCGGTTTTTCTCTCGGACTCAGCGAGGGATCCCACCTATAGCGCCTCAAGGGCAGTGTCCTGGAGCTTCAGACACTTGGTCGGGGATACAACTGGGGAGGATGACCAGTACTTCGTCCAGGCGGTCTTACCTGCTATGCTGAACAGGGGCCTTGCGGGGGGATGGGATGATTGGAAGGAATAGACAAGGAAGAGGGAAGGAAGCGGCCGTGGCCTAAAGTTAGGTACCATCCCGGCATTTGCCTGAAGGAGAAGTGGGAAACCGCGGGAAACCACTTCCAGGATGTCTGATATGGAAATCGAACCCACCTCTACTCAGTTGACCTTCCGAGGCTGAGTGGACCCCGTTCCAGCCCTCGTACCACTTTTGAAATTTCGTGGCAGAGCCGGGAATCGAACTCGGGCCTCCAGGGCTGGCAGCTAATCACACTAACTACTACAACATAGAGGCGGACAAGTGTAATTACTAAACTGAATAATTACTAACACTCCATGTATAAGCTTCTCTACACTGATGAAATATAGCCAACTTGTCCTGTGAATATTAAATTATTTACTTTTTTAATGTTCGTGCACTTGATTAGTAGTATTCAGCATCCAAAATGAACGAGAAAATAAAATTCTATAAATTAATTAATTAATCTGGTTGATCAACACGAATACGGGAAGAAAATACAAACATTTGTTACCTTCCGTTGGCCTCTTTCATCGATGATAATAGTTGGCAGGCTCATCAAGTCCCAGCCTGTGTTAATTTGTTTATTTTCTACCTTCACCTTACCTGTAAAGTTTATTTCAAAGGGATGTCATCCTCCAGCAAGAACTTCTTCATTATATCCAATTTCCAAAGGGTGTAATATTAATTTAGGATATTTTGAAAAGACCTCTCCCATCCTGATAACTCTTCATTAGGTAAAAAAAGTTAATTTAGGATATCAGTGAGGAAAGTATATCTAATTACATTCTGGGATGAACTGGAACCCTTTTCTATTGAAAGTAGAAGATTATTAATCAAGCAGCGATATAATAGTCCCTTACAGTGGTGGTTGGTTTCAACACTACAATCATAATTAGTTTTGTGTTCGATTACATCTCCTGGTGAAGTGGAATGAGGCCACGGCACCAATTACTCTCATAGTGAGAGTGAGGCAAAATGCATTCCATTACACCGACTAGCCAGCAGCAACTAATGATCGCCCTGGACTGCACGCCACGTCGACATGTATCTCATCTATCGTCAATTAACACACACACGATTCTTCAGACTGCTATATATTATGTCGATTGCAGACCTATCTTTTGTTTCGTACATCCCTTTACAATCTGCAGTACAGCAGATTGAAACCCCGTGGTGTTAATGGTCATGTTAAAGATCACCTTCGTGTAGCTGTGTGTTGTCATGGACACAGAGAGTACTGCCAGTAACAAGTATAAATCTTTCAAGGTAATGCATTCACTCTGTCACCACACAGCTTTAATTGCATGGAAAATGAGATCGAGCTTTCCCTCAAGCGAATAACAGTGACATTAAAGGTATGGTCTATCGTTCAACTAATTACGATTATTCGTAAAATTCACTATTTAAAATTCCCGTGAATGGTTATGATGGTAAATATAAAGTTGTGTGGGATTTTCATGATCCTGTACTCTAGAGGCTTCTTACAATGTGTGCTGAAGTCTGAATGTATGGGTCCATTGAGACCCACTTAAGAGTCAGTCATGTAAATACCTAGGAATCCTCGAAAGAGTCTAGAATGCACACTCACGTAAGAAGTGTAATTACTGAAGTGAATAATGACTTACACTCCATGTATAAGCTGCTAAAGCACTGCAGTTTGTAAGTTATCCTGGAAAATGGGACAGCCGTATGGAGCTTTACTAAACAAGATATCACTACATTTGAGACGATACAGCGAAAGGCTGCAAGGTTAGTGAATAATAATTTCAGTCCTGGAAGTAGTGTGAAAGATCGATAGAAAAAAAGTGCGATTGTGTGCCATGCACAATAAAACAGCTTGAGGAGACTTCAACAGTCGACTAGGGAAGTACTGCTATATTTCCAGAATCGAGCATTCACGTAAAATTAAAGAAATACTGCAGAAAACGAAGTATGGTAAATAGTCGCTTTTAAATCTCAGAAATTGGAATTATAATTAATTGAACTTAAACGTTTTAAAATACAGTAAAAACCATTTATACGTTTCTCACAAGCAAATTTTTCACACACCTTGAACTTTCTTCCGATTTCCCATGTGAAACTCTCCCAAATGAATATTTCTCCTTTAACATAAAATGAATCCTAACCCCACAGCAATACGACAGACTGACAGGTACTTTTAGGCTGATTTTTGGTGAGTTCGTATTCACATTCATCGTTCCTTTTAAACTTAAGTGTGTTAGTATATCTAAGGCACGTATTTACTGCGTTGTTTAATCTTTCTTTCGTGCTCATTAAAAATTTATTTTGTTTTTTATTATTTAGGGGTAATCAATATTTTTTCTAATTCAAGGTAGCGTCAACACTAATTAGCTAGAAACACCGGGTCCCCAATATATTATTATTATTATTATTATTATTATTATTATTATTATTATTATTATTATTAGGGGCTGCCTAGCCGAGGCAGTAAAGCCGTGCCCGGTTCGCCCGGAAGGACGTGGGTTCGTCAGGAAGTCGTAGAATTTAAGAAATGAGATTTCTACTTCCGGAGGTGCATTTGGCCCTGAGTTTCACTCAGCCTACACCAAAAATGAATACCGGATTAATTCCTGGGGGCAAAGGCGGCCGGGCGTAGAGCTAACCACTCTACCCCATCACATGTCGAGGTGAAGCCTTTACCTTCCACTCCTCCAAGGGCTTTCATGGCCTGTACGGAGGTGACTTTGCTTTGCTTTTATTATTATTATTATTATTTTTATTTTTATTATTATTATTATTATTATTATTATTAGGGGCTGCCTAGCCGAGGCAGTAAAGCCGTGCCCGGTTCACTCGGAAGGACGTGGGTTCGTCAGGAAGTCGTAGAATTTAAGAAATGAGATTTCCACTTCCGGAGGTGCATTTGGCCCTGAGGTTCACTCAGCCTACACCAAAAATGAGTACCGGATTAATTCCTGGGGGCAAAGTCGGCCGGGCGTAGAGCTAACCACTCCACCCCATCACATGTCGAGGTGAAGCCTTTACCTTCCACTCCTCCAAGGGACTTCATGGCCTGTACGGAGGTGACTTTGCTTTGCTTTTATTATTATTATTATTATTATTATTATTATTATTATTATTATTATTATTATTATTATTATTATTATTATTCGTTTAGGCCTAAAATGGACCACATGGTTCTCAACTCTGGTGAGCTTTTTCTTCCTCTTAGGCCAGTATTTCTACATTCTAGCAATATGGATGTCTTTTCTTTCTTGAGTCCATTTCGCTCCTACTTTTGGACGCAGTGATTTAGCTGTTCGTGCCTGGAGAGAGTCAGATGTCTTGATTAACTTTCTAAACTTATGTCGGTTGTAGATGTCAATATGATCAATGTTTATGTATTCTAGATCTTTCCGATCTAAATTCGTTCCTTTGGCATTTGTTGCTTTCCCTCTAGATACAGGGTTGAAGATCCTTGAAGTGAGTCTCAGGCCGTCCATCCTGACTATGTGACCATAGAACATTAGTCTTCTCTTCCTCGTAGCTTTTGTAATGCTCTCTATTTTACTGTATTATTATTATTATTATTATTATTATTATTATTATTATTATTATTATTATTATTATTATTATTATTATTCAAATGTGTATTGATATTGGTAAAACGACATAAATTAATGGGACATTTCCTGGCAGCACGAAAAAACTGATACTTCCAAGATTTCTATGAGAAACGAATATTTCCCGACGTTTGAGAGCTGAAGAAGGGATCTAAACTGGCGCTCAGGCACCAAAGAGCAAGCGTAACCATAGTTTCACCATATTTTCTTCCCAAACCGAGATATATGATTCCTCTGAATCGAAAGCTACAAGAACGTTCATGTTGTTTCAATACCAAACCCTGAATAAATGTTGGAAATTTTTCACATAATAAAAGGCAAAGGAAACACAACGCCTTTGCACGGTCCATTCCATCGTTAATATGCATTTATCGATGAACATTCTTTTACCCTTTTAGGAAACCATAGAGGTACAGCTGGTCTATACAAATGAAGTGGGAGTTTTGCCCGTAGTTTGGTCAGAATTTTAAAGATTGGCATTTGTGTATCGATATAATATAATTTCGTGTGGCTATTTCTAGCCGAGTGCAGCCATTGTCAGACAGACCCTCCGATGAGGGTGGGCGTCATCTGCCATATGTAGGTAACTGCGTGTTATTGTAGTGGAGGATAGTGTTATGTGTGGGGTGTGAGTTGCAGGGATGTTGGGGACAACACAAACACCCAGCTCCCGGGCCAATGGAATTAATCAATTAGGGTTAAAATCCCAGACCCGGCCGGGAATCGAACCCGGGACCTTCTGAACCGAAGGCCAGTACGCTGACCATTCAGACAACGAGTCGGTGTGTATCGATCACACCCAGAATAACAAGCAAATGGAATTTCCAAATTTCTTTCATTCCTATCTGCGACATGGTGGGGTCACGCAATGCGCCACTCATCTGTAATGAAAACTAGCAGAAGGCTTCTTTGAACGAAAACATTGTCCGTAAAGATACAAATTACTAGCTGTAGTGAGTGAGAGAAACCCTCTATATAAAATTACAAACTTGATGATGAGAGTACAAAATTTGCATTAAATCCAAATAATCCAGGTCCTTTTACAACTCAAACTATTAAATGCATTGGACCAAAATATGAGTATTCTTCAATCAACCGGAGTGTTTAACAGAAAATACGGTTATTATAATAAAATTTCTACAAAATATTAGTAGGCATAAGTGCCATCAGGGAGTATTTGGAAGCTCTGATAAAATCCTATGAATACAATACTATGAATGTAGTATTTATTGCACGCCATTTTAACGCATTTCGGTCGAAATGAAAAATAGGAAGTCGAGTAACCCCCTCCCCCTCCAACTCTTCATCCGTTGATCGCTGCAAAGCTCAGTAAATCTCACAAAAACAGATACGATTTCAATCATGTATTGGTTTCAAGTTGAATTAGTGTCACGGAATTACTAATTAATAACCCTCAAATCTATGTTACTGTGGCACGAAATTGAGATAAAATCTACTATGTGCTTTGACATTCGGACTTCCATAAATTGATCAAATTTCAATGCATATTTTGTATGCAGTCCAATTGGTTTTAGATGTGACATTTGATGAATGTACTGACCTAATTGTAATCCCATTTATGAAGAAAATACCTGGAATACTAACACGCATACTGCAGTAAATCTATTTCGGAATTATTGGAATGTGTTTTATAAAAATAAGGAATGTATATCACGCTCCTGTTAAAATTTTAAATCAGCGAAGAATACTTTATACATACAATTGGTTTAGAAGTTACATGAAATATAGTTCCAGTTCTTGTAAAGGTATCCGTCATGAATTGCATTCATATAACTTCTTCTCGCGCATACTATGGCAGTGGAAGTAAGAGGAAGATGATGCTAGTGATGGTTGATTTAAGGGGAAGAACGATGTGATTATCAGAAACGAAGAACATTTATTCTTTATAGCAAGATACACAAAACAGTAGATCTAAATCTAGTGTATCATTTTTATTACACGCCCGTATCTATGCCTAACTGATTGGCTTACTAGCCTTTGAACCAAATGTCCCACGGTTCGATTTCTGGCAGGTTTGGGGATTTTAGCCTTCAATGGTTAGTTCTTCCGGCTCGGAGAGTTGGGGAGAGGGTGCATGACGTCTTCGGCATTATAATTCACCGTAGGCAAGGCCTTATCTGCACAGACCGTCCGTGGACGTCAAATTTAACGAACTGCACTAGGCATCTGCCAACGGCTGTAGCCGTGTTGAAACACCGGATCCCGTGAGATCTCCGAAGTTAAGCAACATTGGGCTTGGTCAGGAGTTGGATGGGTTGCCACGCGCTGTTGGTGGGGGGGGTAAGGGAATGGAGGAGCGGAAGGGAACTGGCCACCCTACCGCACGTAAACTCCGGCTCAGAAGCACCTCTGCGGAGGTTCGGACCTGCCTTCAGGCAGAAAAACCCTTACCTTACTAGGCATCTCCAGAGGTCACACGTCATTATATTACCTACAAGCTGTAGTGCACGGCTCTGCTCCGGTACATATTTTAATGTTAACTTTGAGAAGTTTTACTACCTGTTTGAAGTGATTTTTTTTAGATTTCTTTATTGTGGCATTCATTGATAGTTTAGTGACTATTACGTAGATTAAAAATAGTTAAGCGTATAATTTTCATTTGAGATTCCCTGCAACTCACACACCACACATAACACTACACTCCACCACAATAACACGCAGTTACCTACACATGGCAGATGCCGCCCACCCTCATCGGAGGTCTGCTTTACAAGGGCTACACTCGGCTATAAATAGCTACAGGAAATTAAATTTGAGATTATTTAGTTTCGTGCTAAACTGTTTTCCTTGTGGCACCCCAGATTGTCTAGGAAGTACTTGGTCCTTTCAAACAAATAACAAAAGTAAATAATAACTGTATGTATCTACGTGTCACGCTATTCGTATGGTGTACACGATTCCAACTGTCACTGGAACTGTCACAAATCAGCCTAGGGATACCGAAAACTATGGAATCAACACTCCTTGAACATTTACTTTTTCCATCCCTTCTGAACTTCCATGCTGAACTTGGACTTAAATAGCATCAAGAGTGTCACAATTCATTTTAGCGACCGCATAAACTATGGAGTCAACACTAGTGTCGGTCATTATCGGTATTTATTAAAATCTCACTCCCTTCACCAACGGTGCTTTGGGTGTCTTGCCACAACAGTCGTTTTTCCACATAGTAAATCATATGTGTACCAAGTTTGGTTGAGAGCTATGCTGGAATATATACACATACGCTCATAATCTCGACCATTCTGGACATTTTGTTCATCCTTTCTCACCCCGGTACCCATGGGGCTGAACTTTGACTTAAATGATGCGTGGAGTGTCACTGTTTATCTCAGCAACCTCAAAAACTATGGACTCGACACTATTCTCGACTATTTGTATACGCGACCCCCTCCCCACCTCCCCCAATGAAAAGAGTCCCAACAGCGAGTTTTTTTGGATAGTAAGTCATGTATGTAGCAGAATCTTTCCTTGGCCTAGCCTACATTCACGCACGTGCCTACTTCAAACACCAGCCCTGCGTCCTACTGTAGAATCCTTGAACTGGCGTTGCCATGGTTACGGCTGGTCATTTCATCCGATTCCTACAGCGGAGATAGTGTGGTGCCAATATCTCGCTAACGGTTGGTTTTGAGGCCTTAAAGAATGATTTTGGGCCCCGTAGGAACATACCGGAGTTTGTTCTTCGCGTCATGAGGCTTTGTCTTGTCATTCTAGAACAAATTTGATATTTTGCCGACATTAGCCTATGTTACTGTGCCAAAGAGCCTAAATCTAGGAAATAGAGATATATATACTGTACCAGGAAAAGTTGTGGGCAAAGGGCATGAGTAGGACCTCAGGGAGTGGAACTGGGTTTTGGAGCCGATACAGAGAAGGATAGTCTCGCAGAGCGAATAATAGATGGTAAATAATTTTTTTTCAAAACAATTTATTAATTTCTCACCCTGCGATATGATTGTTGACTCAAAATTTATATTGAAATTAAATGTTGAAAATAATCTTCTTGAAAAAAAAATGGCATAAATATCATTGGTTTCAAAGTCTTTCATATGTGTGAATTTCCACCTAAAGTCTTTTTAAACCTAAGCACACTTTTATAATGGTAAATGGATATGAGAAATTATTAAAAGTTTTCAGTTCTCAGTTCGTCAATCTCGTTATACAGCACACTTGAAATCCTACAGTCTTTCTACGAGAAATGAAATTGAAATTAAATTTATCACTTTTGAGAAATTATGGAAATTGTTCACACGCGACACTGAAGTTTCACTGTTCAAAATAAATGAAAAAGTTTAGTCAGTTTGTTACTCACTTATGACAAGAACTGTTGTTACCAAATGTCGAAAGATGGACATCTGGAATGTTCCATGTAGAATCAGGATCGGCGATGTTGACGTTCCCGATGAGGTGATGACAGCTGGAACTGTTGAGTTTCGCACACGAAAATTCATTTAGTGCGACTGGTTATCACTTACACTGTTGAACACTATTTATGGCGTATGAAGAATCACAGTCCTTTCTGTACTAAATACTATTTACAGTCGTTATTGAAACGTTCTTAATCACACAGTTCACACTTGAAGAAAGAAAAAAAAAAGAAAGCAAGTCGATAAGCACAGTCTGTGAACACAGTCATTAAGTTAGATTTTCTGCTAATCCTGTTATATTAACTCAGAAAAGTTCTTACTTTTTCATTCAAAATATTGATGTGACGTGAATAAAGAAATATAATGCAATACTCGAGAAGAAAACAATAAGTTCTGGTGATTCTTAAGTATTAGGCTCTGTAGAAGTTTAATGTTACTTGACGTTGCCTAAGTCCACACGTAATGAAATAGTTAATATTTGTACTCCAATAAGTTCACTCGTGTTACAGTCTTAAATGTCTTTTTAGGATTATATTGTAATCGCGACGCGACATACTAACTGCAGTGCGACGTCCTTTATCGGCGATAGAATTTCGCGTTCTGGAGATACGACGAAAGTACTTCTACCGTGACTGCGCGAACATACTGTACGCGGGCCGGTCTCTTCACTATCTCACTCACACAGTTGTCTGCTTGTCCTTGTACGGTACTGTACTGTACTGCACTGGTTTGCGGGCTATCTGGCCTTGACATATATAGATGCCAGCGCAGGGAGGGGTGGCAGCTCTCTCTCGGCCATGTGACCGTAATTACGTAATTTCGTTGAGACTTTAAATTGTTATAACTCAACAACCGTTTGATGAATTAATTTGAAATTTACAGGGATTAACTTTTATGATGTTTGCTATAATTCAGCGTTTGTCCCGTTGAAATTGGTTAAGGTGTTAAAAAGCTGTTAAAAGAAAAATTCTTTCGAGAAATATCTCTAGGGGAGGTGAGCTTCGAGCGACAGGTGACGTCACTTGACTCCGCCTAGCGTACTCGTAGGGTCTGGCACATACTGGAACATTCTTTACATGGATGTTCGTACGTCGGTCGGATCTTTAATGCTGGAAATAACATTTCTTTCAATTAATATGGACCAGGACCTAGGCCTTCCTGGTACATCTTCCCCTTGGTTGGACGAAAAGAAAATACGCAGGATTTTCTTTTCCAGGCTTTACTCTTCCTGTGGTACATATTGTTTTAAATTGGCTGAGTTATAAATACCCTCGAAAGTGCCGTCCAATTCTAATACTGCCGTTAGGCTTACGTACTATGGCCAATGGATTCAAGTACTTAGTTACGCAAGGCGAAATTATCCCATCATCTGTCATTTTATGAATTAAGTTACGAACTTCTTCTCGATACTTCTCGGGTACGGGATATGGTTTCTTCTGATAAGGAGACAAGTCATTTACATCAAGATGATATTCATAGTCAGCTATCTCTCCAGGCTTATCATCGAATACACATGCAAATTTCTGTAGAACGTCATTTTTAGCCTCCTCCAATTTTAATTTAATTTCCGGGTCTTCAACCACACTGGCTATTGACATTATATAATCCGGACCTATAATGGAGTTCTCATTGAATATGGACTCTGCATCGTCCTCACTTTGGTCACCCTTTCTACTTTCTGCTACGGCTGGCGCAACCTCGCTCACAGCGGGCTTAATAATGTCACCACCGGCTGCTTCAAAACGGGCTCCCTTCTCTTGAACTTCCAGGTCACCTCGTCCTACCAGCTGTAGTTCTACGGAATTATTCTGTAATCTTACGAGGTTGGCATCATAGTCAATGGTTCCTTTGTATTTGATCATAAAATCTGATCCAAGTATTAAGTTGAAGTTAAGACGTGATACTACCAAAAATATGTGTTCGAACATCTGACTGTTAATTTCAAACTCTAAAAATGCCTGGGATTTACATTTAACAATCTTATCAGGAACTATCCCTCTTACTTTAATTTGAGCTGCAGGTAATAACAAAACATTGTTCTGATCTTTAAGCGAGTCTACAAGCTTATCAGAAATTAAAGAAGCTTGCGCTCCAGAATCGATGAGCGTAATCACCTGTAGGTTGCCTGTGCGTACTGTTATGACAGGTAATGAACGTGTAATAATTGGCCTTAGTGTTTGTGCGTCTTCGAATAGTAATTCGGAATCGTCAATATGCCAGTAATTGATAACAGCAGTACAATAATTTGACGTTTCGACCTCACCGTGTTCTGTAGTCAATCTCCCTATTGCGAGATCGGCGTTTTTTTTTATAGCGCCTGTTGGGTCAGGATCAGGTGATCTTTGTTCTCTTGGTCCGAATTGACGTTGATATTCCAGGGATGTAGCTCCAGGCTCATCAGGATTACGGTTTCTCTCCCTGATGTATTCCCGTGTGTCCTTCCATCTACTTTCGAGTTCTCGTCGTCTGGCCTCACGGTTTCCTTCAGGAGTGCTTTCGCGCTGTCTCCATGTATTCCTAGGTTGGTAAGGGTGTCTATCCTGATTCCTCTGACGTCTAAAATTCCGGAATCTGGTTGGGTTAGTAGGGCTTAATCTGCCTTCTTCACGTGTCCTGGGTTCCTCTCTCTCCGGCGGTTTTATTTCCGCAGAATTCGTATTTACTTCTCGACTCCTGTTAGTTTTCGGACTAGATTGGGTATTAGCCGTATCTAACCTACGCAAAGTAGCGTCAAAATGCTCCAATGTTCTAATGTTGGCAGCGACTAGTATTTCTTGCACATGAGGCGGATATTGAAGTGTCAGGATCTGAATAAGTTCAATATCTGGCAAAGGTGGATCTAAAAACTGGAGCTTCTTTAATTGCATTAGGCAGTAATCTGAATATCGGGAAGTATTGACTGAAGTATTGTATTTGCTAGAGTAGAGTTGCATCTTTACAAGGTGCTGTCTTTCTGAATCCCAAAAGCGTTTAAGAAGTGCCTGTTTAAAGTCGTCATAGTTTTTAAAGTTGCTCTTAAAAGCTATGAACCATGATAAGGCTCGTCCTTCTAGAAGTTTGGATACTACTCTAAGTTTCCTATCGTCCTCTACCCTATTTTCCTCCAGGTAATCGTCGACATTTAACAAAAATTCTCGAGCAGTGTATTCATCACGTCCTGAAAATTTGACTGGTTTGTCATCTGGTACTTTAATAAGGGTTGTTGTATTGTGTATTTCCCTCGACGAACCAGGAATTGTGACGTCATTTGTCTGTTCTTTAAGTTTAATTTGATTCATTTCTTCGGACAAATTTTTAATTTTAGAATTAATTGAGGTGTCTAAACTTTTTATTTCATTTCTCAAGTCAGTTTTAATGACTTGTACGTCTTTACAGAAAGCAGCTATCGGGGTATGCGTCCTATCTAGCTGTCCTGTAATACGCTTGTCGAGTTCTCCTTGCGTGCTCTTAATTAACCCTATCTCGCTTCGTAATTTACCCACGTCGCTCTTTAATGCATCTCGCAAGGTTTCCTGCACCTGAGCTAACTTTGCTTGAGTTTGTGAGATGTTACCATGGGATTCTTGAAATTCAGTTCGTAAATCTTTGAGTTCAGTAGAAAATGCTTGAACGGAAGGAAGAACATTTCTAAGATCTTTGTCTAAAGACTTGACGACCTCTGTCTTTATTTCTTCCTTAATAGACTCTAAGTTTTCAACAAACTGATCCCGCATGTTTTTCAATGTAGCTTCGACTTGTGCACTAGAATCAGTAAGTTTCTTTTCGAGGCGAGTTCCAGCTTCACGGAATCGTTGCTCGATAAGGGCACTAGATTCAGTGAGTCTTTTGTTAATGACTTTATCCGCTTCAGCAAACTTAGTATCCAAGGTCCTGTCAATTTTAGAAGTTAAGTCTTCAACCTTACTATTTGACTCAGTTAACTGCGCTTGAAGTTGAGTATTTTGTGCCTGCATTTGTTGTTGAAGTTGAGTATTTTGAGCCTGTAGTTGGGAATTAGACTCTACCATCTGCGTATTAATTCGATCAATCTTGGCATTCTGATCGTTAATGCTAAGCCTAAGAGCTTCGATTGCTGCAAGTAAGTTATCCATGTTTCCGGAATCTTCGAATAAGTCAAATACAACAAATTCTTTGCAGTCAAATCCTGTGCTCGAGATATAATGACTTGAATCGAACCCTGAATGTTGCGATTATTACAAGTGCATCATTTATTATTATAGCACGGCTTCAAAATCGAGTCCTTGAAATTGCGATGTCATCTATTATTATAGTATGGCTCCAAAATCGTGCCCTTGAAGTTGGGGCGCCATCTATTATTATACTATCCTCTCTGTACCAGGAAAAGTTGTGGGCAAAGGGCATGAGTAGGACCTCAGGGAGTGGAACGGTGTTTTGGAGCCGATACAGAGAAGGATAGTCTCGCAGAGCGAATAATAGATGGTAAATAATTTTTTTTCAAAACAATTTATTAATTTCTCACCCTGCGGTATGATTGTTGACTCAAAATTTATATTGAAATTAAATGTTGAAAATAATCTTCTTGAAAAAAAAAATGGCATAAATATCATTGGTTTCAAAGTCTTTCATATGTGTGAATTTCCACCTAAAGTCTTTTTAAACCTAAGCACACTTTTATAATGGTAAATGGATATGAGAAATTATTAAAAGTTTTCAGTTCTCAGTTCGTCAATCTCGTTATACAGCACACTTGAAATCCTACAGTCTTTCTACGAGAAATGAAATTGAAATTAAATTTATCACTTTTGAGAAATTATGGAAATTGTTCACACGCGACACTGAAGTTTCACTGTTCAAAATAAATGAAAAAGTTTAGTCAGTTTGTTACTCACTTATGACAAGAACTGTTGTTACCAAATGTCGAAAGATGGACATCTGGAATGTTCCATGTAGAATCAGGATCGGCGATGTTGACGTTCCCGATGAGGTGATGACAGCTGGAACTGTTGAGTTTCGCACACGAAAATTCATTTAGTGCGACTGGTTATCACTTACACTGTTGAACACTATTTATGGCGTATGAAGAATCACAGTCCTTTCTGTACTAAATACTATTTACAGTCGTTATTGAAACGTTCTTAATCACACAGTTCACACTTGAAGAAAGAAAAAAAAAAGAAAGCAAGTCGATAAGCACAGTCTGTGAACACAGTCATTAAGTTAGATTTTCTGCTAATCCTGTTATATTAACTCAGAAAAGTTCTTACTTTTTCATTCAAAATATTGATGTGACGTGAATAAAGAAATATAATGCAATACTCGAGAAGAAAACAATAAGTTCTGGTGATTCTTAAGTATTAGGCTCTGTAGAAGTTTAATGTTACTTGACGTTGCCTAAGTCCACACGTAATGAAATAGTTAATATTTGTACTCCAATAAGTTCACTCGTGTTACAGTCTTAAATGTCTTTTTAGGATTATATTGTAATCGCGACGCGACATACTAACTGCAGTGCGACGTCCTTTATCGGCGATAGAATTTCGCGTTCTGGAGATACGACGAAAGTACTTCTACCGTGACTGCGCGAACATACTGTACGCGGGCCGGTCTCTTCACTATCTCACTCACACAGTTGTCTGCTTGTCCTTGTACGGTACTGTACTGTACTGCACTGGTTTGCGGGCTATCTGGCCTTGACATATATAGATGCCAGCGCAGGGAGGGGTGGCAGCTCTCTCTCGGCCATGTGACCGTAATTACGTAATTTCGTTGAGACTTTAAATTGTTATAACTCAACAACCGTTTGATGAATTAATTTGAAATTTACAGGGATTAACTTTTATGATGTTTGCTATAATTCAGCGTTTGTCCCGTTGAAATTGGTTAAGGTGTTAAAAAGCTGTTAAAAGAAAAATTCTTTCGAGAAATATCTCTAGGGGAGGTGAGCTTCGAGCGACAGGTGACGTCACTTGACTCCGCCTAGCGTACTCGTAGGGTCTGGCACATACTGGAACATTCTTTACATGGATGTTCGTACGTCGGTCGGATCTTTAATGCTGGAAATAACATTTCTTTCAATTAATATGGACCAGGACCTAGGCCTTCCTGGTACAATACTAACACATCTTATAAACAGCGTTACCCACAGGGTCCTAAAAGGTAAGTGTACAAAATTTGGTTCAGATTGGTGGAACGGTATGAATTTTATAAGGAATAGGCAGACACACAGAAGACAGACAGACAGACATTCTGCTTTCTGTACACAGATTATATCATGAAGTGATTATAGACTGATAGATTCTTAGGGGAATCACAGGTAGAGCCCAGTCCAACTCGTGGTCCCAAGTTTGTGGGTTCGAGCTAGCCTGATGTAGTCAATTTAATAAAAATGTTATTTTGCTTTACGTCCCACTAAATACTTTTACGGTTTTCGGGGACGCCGAGGTGCCGGAATTTAGTTCTTCAGGAGTTCTTTTACGTGCCAGTAAAGCTGTCGACACGAGGCTGTCGTATTTAAGCACCTTTAAATACCACCGGACTGAGCCAGGATCAAACCTGCCAAGTTGGAGTCAGAAGGCCAGCGCCTCAACCGTCTGAGCCACTCAGCCCGGCAAGTCAATTTTTAAAAAGCGCCGAAATATATATTCACTCCCTGTGATTGCTATTGGACAGTTGGACATCTCTGCTAGTTAACTGTCACCCAACAAAACTAAATTATGTCAGAGATAGGAACTGCCCTGTAGAATTCTAATTACGTTTTACATAAAAGTCTCCAATTCGGTAGATGAAGTCACATTATTATTATTATTATTATTATTATTATTATTATTATTATTATTATTATTATTATTATTATTATTATTTATTCGATCATATCTGTAATGATTAATATATCGGTAAGTATTGATACCATTATCTCGATTGTTATTAGTTTCTTTAATAAGGATTATTATAATATTAACAATCACTCTATACATGGTGGGACTCAGAGCATGACGGCTTTTATAGTTTCAAATGAAATGTCAGGTACAGTATTAAGCGATTTGGCTACGTGGTTTGTATCACGCGTCAATCAGGTACCATTCTGGAGTTATAGTGTTCAAACCCCTGTCGGCAGCTCTTCCCTGACCTATCCCTGTCATATCCCATCGGAACAACGTAAAACAAATAAAAAAAAAAATTCTTTAGGGTCAAATGGTTTGCAGTATTGGTTTATTAAACCAAACTCCATGACACAATAGTTGCATATAACAAGATTCCGTTTTCATGGCTTTCTAGAACGTGGCCACCGTCAGATAGATAATCAATTTTAATCACATAGGTTGAGTAGACCTTAACTAGTTCTCAGATTCAGATAATGAGCACTGGCCTGGTCGGAAAACGAACTTAGTGCCCCCAGACTCGGGTGTCGGCATGATACTTTTCTTTCACTAAAAGAATTCTGTGAATAACAGGCGAGGAAATGTGATAGTCTTACATTATCCTACAGAGTACGGTAACTGTAGCAACAAGTTATTACAATGCACAGTGTTCAGTACGTAACATACGACAGAATTATGTTAGCTACTACGTATATTGCCTATTTATGTTTGAAGGGAGTATCATCTTAGCTTGAAAACTACCAAAAGCACTTACATTGGTTCATTTTGCGAGCATGGTTCTGCTCTTTGAATACTTTAGTCCTCTTTGCGCTCACTTCACTTACAATATATGTTTCTGTGTTTTACTATAAACAACACCTCGCTATGTGGACAGGCAGTAGAGCGCTAGCATTCAGATCCCAAAATTGTTGGCTTAACCCCGGCAGATGTAGCCCAATTATTAATATTTAAAAAAATCCATTTGGCACTTTATGGCGAACGATGTCCGGATGATTATTATCTCTGACGACATATTTAGTACTCAAAACAATAGCGTTGATATCAACGAACTATTTTGCAACATCCAAGCAATAAATTTTAAATTTTACTTCATCAATGCATCACTTCCTCATGGATCGACAAAATTTATGAACTGTCTGATTTGACTCCAGGGCAATTTTCAATGTATTGCACGAATACAGCTTTTACTTGAAAAGCTGCATATTACCAAGGGTATTCATTAAATGAAATGGTCAAAATTATCTCTTTCTGCTAGAATATAGGCCTGATTACCTCACCATATCGAATTCCGGACACGCTGCAATATTCCGGAATAGTACATCATTATTTTCTGACGGGCTCCATGATTTGTTAATGAGATTTTAGAGAGAGATGGACATTATAAAGCACCTATGAACATATCGAAGGGTATAATTTTTTAACTTGCTTTACGTCGCTTCGACACAGGTAAGTATTATGCCGACGATGGCATGGGGCAGGGCTAGTTAGCAGTTAGAAGGGAGCGACCATGGTCTTAACTATGTTACAGCCGCAACATTTGCCTGGTGTGAAAATTGGAAACCACAGAAAAGTGTCTTCAGGGCTGCCGAAATTGGTGTTCGAAACGTATTGAAGGATAGTAATATTATACTTGCCATTCTGATAACTCAGAAATTAAACATTTTTTGGACCCACGTTCATTGATAATCTACATTTCTTCCCAACACATCAGTAACCGAATTCTGAGATATCACATATTTATGTATATATATTGATGTATATTTATGTATATATATTGATGCAGGTACTTACCGACAACGGAGAGGTACATGGAGTGTCCTATTGGCGGTGTTGTGCTAACTTGGCACTCGTATATGCCCGAATCCCTTCGCTGTGGATATCGGATCTGCAACATCCAGTCTTCTGTCTGTGGAGAATGGATGGACTGGAACCGCTGGTCGCTAGTGTACGTGTAGCGGCCCACAGTTAGCAGATGTATATCACGATGTCTCACCCACGAGACCTGGAAAAACGAGATAAAGAATATTCCCCACAATCCAGGAATTTTCACTACTAAGTGGTGTATGAAAATGCCTCCCGTAGACAAGCGACACGCCTAAGTCAGATAGTCTCAATGGGTAGCTTTGTCATATCCACTGTTTTTAAATTTACCATACTAACACGCCACAATCACTGCCGATCGATTCAGGTATTAAATACGAAGGGGAGTCTATGCATTTTTGGTTACAGGTTAGTCTCACTAGGTACTTTAACGGTTTTTGGAGACGCCGAGGTGCCAGAAATGTATCCCAAAAAGATTCTTACACCTGACAGTAAATCTACCGGACCAAGGCTAGCTTATGTGATAACCTTCAAATACCAACCCACTGAACCGGAATCGAACCTGCCAACTTGACGTCAGAAGGTTAGCGCTCTACCACCTGAGTTACTGAGCTCGGCAGCTCCAATAATTAAGATGACGATTGCAAAGCAAAACTATACTTCTACGTGACTTGTGATAATATGTTCATAGCTCTGGACCATGGGGCGATAGAAGTAAGCCTACATGAAAGTCTAGGACATGCTCTTCCCAGAACTGTCCCACATTTTTGGCCGTCTTGGCATGTCGCACTATCTTAGTGAAAAGTGCCATCTGTCCGGGGAAGACAAGCAGCATGTATGAGTGCAAGCAAACTGTAAGGTGGATTCACTCTTCGGCAGTGCCTACCACATGGACAAGTGGATCCCAAATAATTTCGCGATTATTTTCCCAAGAATGTAACGCACCCACCAGCAGCTTGTTCCTTTTCAACGATGGTTACAGAGTGTTTGTTCTGCGTTTTTCCTCGCCTACCAAACCTTCATCAAGCAGAAGAGGTCCAATTCCGATATTACTGTGACACGTGAAACTTTCTCCGCCAAACCACCTTCGGTAGCATTGGTTCAGTTGTCATTCGTTTGCTTTGGGGCCCAATATGAAGGTGGGTTCGCTGAACTTGTGCTTAATACGTTCGTCGGGTAATCTCCTGGATCGGTTTGACGGTGGGTTGCTTCACTGTAGCGTGTGGTACTTTACAGTGGTGGTATTTGTCCAATCGCCATAGAATCACGTGAAAATTTCACATACTTCGGTACTCAAGAAACAGAGCTACCCTTATCTCGGAAGTCTAAAATCACCATACCGGGCGAGTTGGCCGTGCGCGTAGAGGCGTGCGGCTGTGAGCTTGCATCCGGGAGATAGTAGGTTCGAATCCCACTATCGGCAGCTCTGAAAATGGTTTTCCGTGGTTTCCCATCTTCACACCAGGCAAATGCTGTGGCTGTACCTTAATTAAGGCCACGGCCGCTTCCTTCCAACTCCTAGGCCTCTCCTATCCCATCGTCGCCATAAGACCTATCTGTGTCGGCGCGGCGTAAAGCCCCTAGCAAAAAAAAAAAATCACCATACCTTCAATTCGGATAAATCGTACCTTTTTCCAATGACAGCAACTAGTGATATGTGTACCAACAGCCTATCGGGCACCTTGCATACTCTCTCACGACACATGATGTATTTCATGAGCTACACGCTGCTGGCATGAGATGCAGGAGTGGTCTCAATAATGTACATCTGCATTCATGATTGAAATAATGTAACAATAATATCCAAACGCTGATCAGAATTTGCAGCATATTAGACCTTATAACCATGGGGCTCGTAATATTCCCAAGGAAAATGAATATATTAATCCAAAAGAACATGCAGTTATTAAAACAATGCATTGAGTTTGCTGAAAGTTGCTCTTATTGGTTTTATTTCTCAAGAATAGTGTGAACAATATAAACACTGGACATTATTGTTAAAAATCATTCTAAACTACAAACAAATGATAAGAACAGAATGGGACAAGAGCGTCGAGTGGCCCACCCGAACCTCTTCATCACCACGGTGATCAGTATCCACACAGGTGACTACATTAATTCGAAAGCATTTTCCACCACTGAGGCAGTAGATGTGCTCAGTTGAGGATCCAGTAGAGTAGAACTCGCCTCACGACGCCCAGCCGCCTTAACTTTGTGACGCTCCCGGTTAGCCTTTGATGCTCTGAATTGGTGAATTTCGACTGTTTGTTATTCTGAAAATTCACACTCTCCTCTCGAATGCCTTTTCGAACATAGTGAAGCTATCTCTATTTCTCGTGACATTTTTTGAATGAAAGTAATTTACTGAACTTTTCTCGTATCACAGTTTTCTGAACTTATATTCGATTTACAGTCACTCAGATGAATCAAATTACATCCCACCTCACCGGATACATTGGATGCACTAATTGTTATCCGCGTGGCACGATGAATTTAATACCTCAAGATGGCGGCGCTATTGTATCACTTGATGACGTTGTATCGAGGTCAAATGTCGTTATATTGAGGTGAAACTCTCGTTGCAGGTGATCCTTCCTTTATACAATAAAGCATTAAACACTTTCATAGTACGGGTCGTATAGGTAAAATGTCGACTGTAAAACGTTCATCCTTTAATGCTGAAAACATTTCTTAACGGACGAAGTAGGAGTTCCCATATACGAAAAACGTAATATTAAGCAATTTTCTCAATTGTTCCGAACGTTGAAGGGCTAATGGGCTCGGAAAGGTTTCCAAGTGTGAGCCTTGGATAGCTTTATCAAACTAAAACAAAAAGCTGAATATCACTTCCGGTCTAAATGCAGTTCAGGAAAACAGCCTAAAATAGCTTGTTTCTTCACTCGTTTTTCTTTATCCAAATCTCAGCCAAATTAACTTATTTACATTAATCTTTCTTTCTGAATGAATACTTCTGCCTTTTGAAGATCCTCGCATACAAACTCCCCTTGTCTATTAATCATTCCTGGAATATCCTTCCTGGAACCTCTTTCTGCAGTGACTAGTACTAGTACTAGTGACACAGACACCTGTCTTGAATTCTGATCCTGAATAGAGCCCTGAGCCTGCAATATCCCTCCTCTTAAAACATTAGACCACCTGTCTTCTACAATTCCCCCCCCCCTTTCCTTTTCAACCCTCTTTTACACCTACTGTATCCTGCACATAGTTTGAAGGAGGCCCATTTTCCTTCCAGCCCTCCTAGAGAATCCTAGTTCTCTCCCTCAAACTCTCCAACTACCCTCTCATACTCCTTAATACCTGGCCACACCCACAGTTCCTAAAATTGCACACCTTAGCCATTCTTTACGGAATAATGAAGAAGAAAGGTATAATAACCTATTCTGTGCAAAAAATGAAAGGAAATAATTATTGTCTAGGATAGTACACATGGCAATAAGGTAATTAATACACTACTACACTACAATATTATTTATTCATAATACATTTTAATTCTACAACACTCTAGCAGGATAAAAACTGCCGTTAATTACTGATTCCGAAAGGAGTACATAAGAATTACACAATTCAAAACTGCAGTTAAGCCTATCCCAATTACAACAACATAATTCTAGTAAGAGTGTTTGTATAGATACTTCTTCTACACAAATATTTCACAATAATATAATAAACGCGCTAGTTTCTAATAAGATACTACAATACACGACAATCATTTTTAAACTACGTTCACACGTGTCCTAATATCAATATATTATTTATAAGCACAAACAGAAATGAAAACTGCAATTAAATTTTGAAATTCACAAGAATTACTCATGGATTTCCAACAAATTTAAAAGCGTACACAGAATATTATAAGTATTTTATCTTACTACGCTCTAATGAAAATTAAAGTTGCCGTTTAGTTAAATGCTGAAATATCGAAAGGTTTACCGTACACAAAGATACCAATATAGCAAGCTAGATACTTTCTAATACACAATATCTTCACTAAAATTCTCAGTTAAAATGTGGTTATGTGATTATTACAGCTGGTGGATTACTATTATTTTTCCTACTCCGCGGGACGGAATAAAAGAGTCCTTAAATGTTGAAAAATAAGAGGTGGTTCATAATAATTTCTCAAAATACTTCTGTCAAAACTACGCCGGGGTTTAGAATTGCAATTATTGGGATATAGGAATTGGATTATTATTAGCTAACCGTTATTAAATACTGACAGTTCGAGGGTGCGAAATATAAATTACGGACACTTGAACTACCTAGTCAGAACTATAAATGATCGGAATAGAGGAATCAGCTGATTTTATTTATATTTTCTTTACTACACTATACGCTTGGTTCACGACTGTAACTTACAATGCAATAATTGAATACGAAGAGCGACAATAATCGATAACAATACAAAGACTGTTAGCTATTTCGGCAATGAAATACTGCATATTCTGTTGAAATCCTTTCCTTAAAGAAAATTTACATCAGTATCACGTTATTCAAAGAAATTATTACCGTACATTCGTGATAGGTGGAACAGCTGAACTGCTATTTGAAATACCCTGTCTACTGCCTGCACTAATATAACCGCTGCGGAAGTTACAACTCTGTTTAATATCCCGTCCTTGTAAGTATTCTATCAACAAACCTACTGATATTTAAATAATAATATTTTTAAAAAAGTATATCTTCTTTCCCGCAGTCTTAACCTACAACTTGAAATCTAGCGAACCAATTATTACAAACACTAAATACCAGTAACTGTGGAACGAAATGTATCACCCACATACAAAATTAGCCAAATCTTTACAAGTATTTACTACTTTATCAATAAGATAATACGGAGCTCTTGGAACAGCCAACCACTCGCTAGCGCATCCGAGAATGGATCAAAGTCAGAAAGGAGACGAGCTGCTCGACAAAGTAGTGTGATCCGAGCTGTCAGTGGAGAAATGGCATGGAATAACATTCGTACACGAATACGTTTGTGTGGTCTCTTCAAAAGTAGGAAAGATCACAATATGAAGATAAAGGTGGAATTCAGGAGGACAGTTTGGGGAAAATATTCGTTTATAGGAAGGAGAGTTACGGATAGGAATAACTTACCAAGGGAGATGATCAATTAATTTCCAATTTCTTTGCAATCATTTAAGAAAGAGCTGAGAAAACAACAGATAGGGAATCTGCCACCTGGGCGACTGCCCTAAATGCAGATCAGTAGTGATTGTTTGTTCCCACTCTCAGAACCGATACTCCAAATTAACGGAGTACTACAGGGTGATCCAATTAGCCATTTACTTTTCATCCTGGCAGCAGAGGAAGTTATGAGAATAACCCAGAAGAAGTACATAGTGTCGCACGCGTAAGCCGGCGATATAGTGATCGGATCAAAAGATCAAAAATTCGTAGCTCATACCTGTAGAATGTTTTCAATTGTGGATTTTTGTTACTCCCGCATATCCCAAGTATGTTTCCGAACCTATATACGTATTCTATATCACGCTGAACTCCTTACTCTTTATATAAGGGAGTTAATGTCCATTTCACCCCTTTCGTGAAATTTACCAACACTAGCTGTGAATATCTATTATCGTTCAAGGGTTAAACGATCTCATATTGATAAGGTATTTGAAACTTTTATGGATGACAGTAGGCAAATGTTCTTATTCCCAATTTTATTCAAAACATTAAATGCTTATTATTTACATTTGTGTTAAAATTACACGGTTTGTAAAACTGTCTTTCATGCAATAGCGTAGGTTCATAGTGAAGCAGAATTCCACTGTGTATTAGAACAATTCTTCCTTCTCATACTCCCTCTTGCGCTGACAGCATGAACTCCTCAACTCCTCCGGCAATTCAACGCGAACTCTTTCCACTGTTGACGCTTTGCTCGACGTGACGAAGGAAATGTAGCACATAGCCTGCGGGCACGTAATCTTCACCTCTCAGTTCTAGACATGTATATGCTGTTAACAGGAGGCTTCAATATTATGCATTTTCCTACGCATTAACATTTACTTGAATTATTATAGATCAATATTATACGCATGTTCAAAGTCTGAGTTAGTCCAAATGTACTTACAGAATCCTTAAGCAGATACAATAATTATTTTGTTCCTTGTAAATGAATATTTCTTGGGAACTATCAAAACATACCGTCGTTGATAGGTCGGTTGATTACAATCTGGCTGACACTGTGTGACTTTTAGACGTAGGATTAAAGTTACCGTGATAATCTTGGCACTTACACGTTTTGCAGATTTATTCAGCAAAATTATTGATGAAAATGAAGCCCGTCCCATCTGGATTAGTAGCATTACAGTTCCAATGTGGAAAGGTATAGTTGATGTCATGGAATGTTCCACTTAGCATCCAATTCACCTACTAAGCCACACAATGAAAATCTCTTAACGTGTTATGGATACTCATGGTTATCACCTCAAACCAATGTGGTTTTGAAAAACAAAGTGGGAATATAGATACAATACACGCCGTATGCCCTCTAATATTACGATACCATGAAAAACAGAGAACACTCCACTTGTGTTTCTTGAATCTTGAAAAGGCGTTGGATAAAGTGCTACATAAAGTTATATAGCAAACGCTTAGAATGCATGGAGTACCGGAAGTTTATGTTCCACGGACCCAGATCCTTTAACCTGATATTACCACTCAGGTCCGATCCGTAACAGGAACCTCAGCACATTTTAACATCCACTTTGGTGTTCATTAGGGATCGTGTTTGTATCCACTTCTATTTCTCCGGTGCCTAGACACCACAGCTGCGGAAGTGCATACTCCACACTCTTTGACAGTGGTTAAATGTCAAAGATATCATGGTTGCGGACGAAACTCGGCAAGACTTACAGCAGAAAATCCAAATCTGGAAAGCTCGCCTTGATGCTTACGGGATGAAGAAGACGCTGTACTTGTACTGTCGAGAGCATAATCGTGAGCCAGTTAACACTGGTGGCGTGACACCAACTATTTCAAGTATTTGGGATCGGTCATCTAGTCTGATTGTACAACACTTTCAGATTCACAGAAGAGTGTCTTCGCAGCCTTGATGAAGTGGCGCATGGCTACAGGAGTTCTTATCTAACGGAAGATGTCACTATACAGGAAATCGAAGATTTACTGAACGTCAGTACGCCCAGTGGCATTCTACGGGACGGAGCTATGGCCCCTCACAAAGAAACATGAACAACGGACCACATCAGTAATCAGGGTATAAGGACAACATTTGATGTGGTTCCAACAATCGAGGAAACGTATGAGACTCGCCTGAGATGGCATGGCAATGTAATGCGCACCAACGGCCTCTTAGAACTGAACTATGAGGGCCGTCGATCACCAGGGCGGCCACAGGAACAAAGTGGGATAAACGCTGAAGAGGAGTAGTAGTCGATTAAACATGACTTCATTAAACATCGCTACATAAGATGAAACGATCATTCCACTAAAAATTATTCAAGAAAATAATACATAATACATTTGATTCTGTAGGACTATTGAACTTCATCTCCTTTCATGTTACGCAAGTTACAACTGGCAAAAAAAAAGATGTCTGTCCGAGAACAAACTAATACAAAGGTAATTTTGTCCCATAGTTCAGCAGCCGCTTGTTTCAAAATGAGTATATAAACAAATCTGAAAGCTGTAACTGTTTTATGTAACTTCCTTCGTAACGATTTAAATCGGAATTATTTAAAAACCCTACAGGTATGTATAATGCATCATTATTTCCCAAATGATTCTAAGTTTAATGTAATGGGGTTCAAATTTAATGTCCTAATGCGTACCAAAGTGATAAAATACGATGTATAACGGAAGTAGTATATTTTAATTTCGTTTCTCCTCAGCTTCTGAGTAGCCTTAGCGCTCATGAAGTTGCCCTGTTAGAAATCTAAGGTCAGTTAGGGTAGATAATATTTATTCAGAAATATTTCTAGAGCAGAACACCTTTACACTGGCTGATGTGCTTCCACCATGCTCCGTATAGAAGAAAATGTTAATATGTCGGCTGTCGCATTCATAGCAATAAATTTACGTCATTGCTATGCTCACTTAACCATGGTACCTAATCTGAGAGTTAGCTACTACACGTTTTTGTAAAAGATAACCGGAAATAATCTGTTTTAAATTTTTTATGTGACAAATCCTTGTGAGAATGCTCATACGAAATTCCTTGATATTACCGATTAGTCTTTGATGCTCTGAATTGGTGATTTTCGACTGTTTGTAATTCTGACAAGCCACACTCTCCTCTCGAATACTTTTCGAACATAATGAATCCATGTATTGTCTGTCTCTCGGTACATTTTGTAAATTAAAGGATGTTTCAAGTCGCATACGTCTTTTCATTTATATGAAAATTGTTTATGATTACTCGCATGTATATTTTAAAGGTTTATTTTTATAATTGGCTTTACGTCGTACCTGCACAGACAGATATTATGGTGACGATGGTATTGGAAAGATGTAGGAGTGGGAAGGAAGTGATCGTGGGCTTAAATAAGGTGCAGCCCCAGGATTTGCCTGGTGTGAAAATGGGAAAACACGGAAATTCATCTTGAAGGCTGCCGACAATGGGATTTGAACCCATTATCTCCCGAATGCAAGCTCACTGCTGCTCAACCTTGATCGCATGGCCAACTCGCTTGATTATTTTAAGTGTTGGGGTGTTGTGAAGTAACTCTATTGCTTCTGCACCAAAATAAATAAATAAATAATGAAATAAATAAATAAATAAATAAATAAATAAATAAATAACCATTTTGTTTATATTTATTCTGCTATTTTAATAAAAAATTATGAGGGTCCATTTAAATTATACTCTTGAATTAGTGTTGGAATTTGTTGCAGTATTGTCGGGTGAATCGACTTTTGAAGCAAATCAATGTAAGACCATTGATACTAATGCTCGTTTTTTTTTGTTTTTTTTTTTTTGCTAGGGGCTTTACGTCGCACCGACACAGATAGGTCTTATGGCGACGATGGGATAGGAAAGGCCTAGGAGTTGGAAGGAAGCGGCCGTGGCCTTAATTAAGGTACAGCCCCAGCATTTGCCTGGTGTGAAAATGGGAAAACACGGAAAACCATCTTCAGGGCTGCCGATAGTGGGATTCGAACCTACTATCTCCCGGATGCAAGCTCACAGCCGCGCGCCTCTACGCGCACGGCCAACTCGCCCGGTAATGCTCGTTTAAAACGCCCAGTAATGAAAACTATGAGCATCCAAATAGTTACGTAGCAAGGGGAGTATGGTACAATGTTCATTGTTAATTTTCCATTTTCAAGGTAAATAGGCTAATTTATTGAAGGCTTCACGATGAACTACAACCAAATACAAAATCTGAGGTACAGCGCTCAGTGAGAAATGTTAGATGTAAGAAGGCTCCATGACCCGACGTATTACATGAAGACATACTAATGCTCATAAGTGAACCAAATATTGACCATCTACGAAGACCATTCAGATCTACACGGAACTTGTATAATACATTGAAAATGGCTCCGGTTCACTTTCATTGTTATTGCCATTGAGCAAACAAGTGTGGTAACTTCCAATGAGTCGGTCTCATGAAGCATGTGCTGAAAATATTCCTTTGAATTATCTATGCAAGGATCATGACCAATTGCTAATTTGACGTTGATGAGTCTGAAATATGGTTTAGCAGTGCTTTTGTAAGAGAGAATCTTTGCACAAATATACAGTATTCGTTCAAAATACAGTAACCAAGGAAGAGATATCTCTGTCTGTATCACCGATTATGAGAAGGCATTTTATAAAGTAAAGCACGAAAAGTCTACAAGAAATACAACTCAACACTAAAGATACCCGCATTACCGAGAATTTATACCAGAACCAGTCTTCTAAAATCAAAGTAGGTCACCCAACAGTACCAACATCAGCATACAGAAAAGACTTCATCAGGGCACGAACATTCTCGCATGACATACTCAGAAAGTTAATTTTTTAAAAGCCTCATTAAATACTGTAAAATGTTCATGTTGGTGCATTTGGTGCTATACTGAATACGTATATAATTAGGTTTGCTGGCGACGCGTTACCTTCTCTGACAGCATTGATGTTCTTCAACAATTAATAAAGGACAGTAACACTAGATCTGAAAAATATTGTCTCAATATTGGTGTAAATAAGACGAAATTTATGGCAGAGAATCGTCTAAATTATGACCAAGCTACTCTGAGTATCAGAGGTCTTCCAGCAGAGTGTGTTCGATACTTTGTACCACTGACAATCCAGACCCCGACATTGAAATTAGAAGCCGCATAAAAATAGCATGCAGTGTAGACTAGTTGATTGAAAACAACGTCGACAGCGCTTTGTATGTTGTGCGGGACGGGAAACTGACGATTTTTTAAATCTGGGAGTTACGACTGGAAACACATTGTTGGGTGCAATGGAACGTCGAAGTTTGGCAAAGTCTCGGACATGAATTGTGCATTCCACATTTTCTCAAGAAATATCCACCAACCCAACAGGCGCATCAGATCGTCAGTTGAATTACAGAAGGGGTTTCGAATAGACCTCCGACTTTATGACACCGGTAATCTCTCGAGATCGACTCTTCAAACCCGTTTAGTGATTCACTGCATGATGCGATCTTTTTATTGTGTTCATGGAGCTTTATTGACAAAGGTTGGAACGCACGTCTTTTATTATTCTTCAGTATTGGCAACTTCAACTTGAACCTACGACATAGGATGGCTAGAACATATCTCGCCGACTCTCTTACGAGAAAGCGTTCCTAAAACTGAAAAAACAGCTGGACATATTTCAACCAAGACCTGTATCTGAAATCTACGCATTCAGGATTGTGTTAACATGTGCTTATGACGTCAAGATCGTCACATGGAGTAGATATTTTTAGCGATATCTAAATTTTTATTATCGTATCTATCCGTTAACAACTTACATGTAATAAAAGCCGTAGAAAAGCATTTTTTGATCCTTTGCCATACCACATACTCATCGTTGGACAGTTAATCACGAATATATTGATTAACATTTTTCATTAATTCATTAATTCAGGCTGTCACCCAAGTGACAGACACCCAACACCTGTTTATCTATTCCTTCTCTTATATGTTTTCAAAGAAGTTGGGAAGTTATCCATAATCTTCTTTGGTAAATTACACTGGTCAACAATGATTTTGTTAAAAGTATAATTTATGGTGATTCTTATGTACTTTTGTGTGCTGATTACGAATATGAAACCAGGAACTTCCCATCACCCACAGTTTTTTCGTAATTTCAAATTTTGTTTTCATATTTACGGGTTAGCATGCTACCATTAACAAAGATTAATAAACTATTATAATTGTTGGTTTATCATACTCTTACTATATTTTTTTACTTTTTATTCTCTTAAGAATGTACAGAATTCCATATTATTCATTGTTGCCACAACAATTAGAAACTTTAAAACATTGCAGTTGTTAGTTGAATTAGAGATTTCTTTCATGCTACTGTCTGCATAGCGTTGTGCTTCCGAAGTCTATTGAAAGGAGATAGTTTGTGTTCAATATACAGTAGTGTTTCATTTTATTGTGTGAAAAATGCCTCGCAACTGTAAAAATAAACCAGATAGATCCTGTAATATATGTGGCGAGTTAACCGTTAAAGCGCAGAGGCGAAGTGTTACTACTTTAATTAAGGAAGCATATGAGTTGTAGTTTGATTGCAAGATGGATCTGAATCAGAATTGGGCCCCTAAAATATGTTGTGCTTCATGTGTAACTCTACTGACTGGATGGATGAAGGGGACTCGCTCTATGCCTTTTGGAATTCCGATGCAGTGGAGGGAACCTACGGATCATTTGACCGATTGCTATTTTTGTGTGACTAATATCTCTGGTATATCTTCAAAGTCAAAACATACAGTTGTATATCCGTGTCTGAAATCAGCAACCAGACCGGTTCTACATGGTCCAGGGCTTCCTGTACCTTCTCCACCAGATAGATCGTTGATGCATGGAGATGAAGAAGTTGATGTTGGTGAAGAGTTATATGATGATAAAATGGATGATGACCAACCCTTTGTAGAAAGTTCTGCTGCTTCTTCTGAGCCTCATTTACTTACACAATCAGATCTAAATGATTTGGTTCGTGATCTTAATTTGTCTAAAGCCAAATCAGAATTACTCGCTTCAAGACTAAAAGGCTGGAACCTTATAGAGAAAGATACCAAAGTCTGCTTCTTCCGCCAACGTCAAAAGGAATTTGAGCATCTTTTTTCTAAAAAGGAAGAACTAGTTTTCTGCAATGATGTTACAGGTCTCTTCGAGTTACTAGGGCAGCAGCATAATCCACAAGAATGGCGTTTATTCATTGATTCTTAAAAAAGAAGTTTGAAAGCGGTACTGCTTAACAATGAAAATACATTTCCATCAGTTCCTGTAGCCCATTCAGCTAACTTACAGGAATCATATGAGAACATGAAAATGGTACTATCCGTTATCCAGTATGAAAAGTATTCCTGGCAGATATGTTCAGATTTGAAAGTTGTAGCTCTCTTACTTGGTTTGCAGTTAGGATATACGAAATTTTGCTGCTTTTTATGCAAGTGGGATAGTCGAGATAGAAATAATCACTATATAAAAAAGAACTGGCCAAAAAGACAGTCATTTACTCAAGGACAGGAAAATGTCGTTCATCAGCCTCTTGTGGCATCTGACAAAATCATACTGCCCCCATTACACATAAAACTAGGTTTGATTAAGAATTTTGTAAAAGCACTTGATCATAGTACGGATGCATTTCAATTTCTCCAAACGAAATTTCCAAAAATATCTGTAGCTAAACTAAAGGAAGGCATATTTGTTGGTCCTCAGATCAAGGAACTGATGAAAGATACAGTGTTTGAATGCAAGTTAAAAACATACGAACTAGCTGCATGGTCATCATTTAAGAAGGTGGTCACAAACTTTCTAGGAAACTACAGGTCAGAGAATTACAGGGAACATATTAGTGAACTTCTACAAAACTATAAACACATGGGATGTAATATGTCTCTTAAAATACACTTCTTGGACTCGCATCTTGACTTTTTCCCTGAAAATCTCGGCGCTGTCTCAGACGAACACGGGGAACGTTTCCATCAAGACAGCGTCGAATTTGAAAGCCGTTACCAGGGAAAATGGGGTCCAAATATGCTGGCTGACTACTGCTGGTCACTCAAAAGTGTTGTTCCTCAAGCTAAGTTCAGCCGAAAATCTACCTCTCATACTTTTTAGGTATATAAATGAAATTTAAGTTTAGATAATAAATTTTAGTAGGAACAACAACATGCTTTTCATTTTTTGAAAATTACTCAAAAACTGTGAGTGATGGAAAAATTCTAAAAACAGATTTGAAATCAGCAGAAAAAAGTGTATGTAAATTAAAATGCATGTAAATTCAATTTAAGATAATAAATTTTAGTAGGAATAACAATATTAACATTTTTTAATTTTTTGAAAATTACTCAAAAACTGTACATGATAGAAAAATTCTAAAAACATTTGAAATCAGCAGAAAAAAGTGTACCAGAAACACCCTTTCACTTCCATTTAACAAACAAAAATTTAAATTGTTTTGCCCAGTGTTATTTCACCCCCTAATTCCTTTTCCCATAAACGAGTATTTTTCCCAATTTGTCCTCTTTGAATTATATCTTCCCCGGTTTTAAACATTCGAATCATATTTATTCCTCTATTAATGTCATCTAGCGCCATCGATACCGACAGATCGGATATTTATATTTATATATTTCATCTTCGGTCCCGTATTGATTTAAATATACTTAAAATTTTAGTACGAATGTACATATTTTACCTACCTGTAAAATACAATGAAATAATACCACTTAAATTAAGTGGCCTCTCTAAACACTATGTCTAAAGGACGTGTTTCGACCTACGTTAAGGTAATCTTCAGCTCTATGTAAAAAAATAAAACATTTTACTCTACCATAAATGTACCACTGTTTTATATGTGTGTCTTGTTCGTTCGAAAAACAAGTATAAATGTGAGGCTCCTTATAATATATTTTTTTCAATTTGTTGTTTCGGCATGTTATCGCTTTTCTCCTGAAATATGCATGACCTTATTCATGCTTGTTGTGAATCTCTCATCAGTAATTTGCATGTTATAATAAGCTGTAGCTTCAAGTAATGTAATTAATGTTGTTACTCGAAGACAGGATAACTCCGAAATCTTTAGTAGCATGAAATTACGTGAGGAATATGCACGACAGCGCAGAGTGCAGAGCACTGTTTTCCAAATTATATTAGGATCTCATGTATATATACAGACTGGGTAGCATAATTTTCTGAGCTTGAACTTTAATGTACTGTCTACGAAGTTTGTGTTGGTAATTTAATGAGAGAAAATCAGATCCATACCCTCCATGGACAGTGATGAAATAAGTTAATACTTCTTGACCTCCAACAGCACTAGAAATGTGCGTGTAGTTGAATTATACCATTCAGTGTGATCCCACAAAGGTAGACAGATAGATAATTTGTACAACCAGGAAAAGTTAGGAACACTTGTCTCCGTGTGATATTTATCCAGTAAGCAAATTGAAACTGAAACTCACTCCTACTCCATTGTACTACCTAATATACATAATGCATCTAAAACACCGCATGAATGGATGTGTTTGTTTCCTAAATGCAAGCGTGGCTGGGTACTTGAGACGGTAGAGCGCTGGCCTTTTAAGCTCAAATTGGCGGGTTCGATCCCGGATCAGTCCAATGGTACTTAAAGATGCCCAAATATCGCAGCCTCGCGTCGGTAGACTTATTGGAACGTAGAATAACTCCACCCACGGGGCACAATTCCAGCACCTGAGTGTCTCTGAAAATCATAAAAATGCACTTGGTTTGACACAAAACCAATAACATGATTATGATTTATATTAATGTTTAGATAATGTGCCCTCGGCAAATGCATTTCCGAGTGTACTATATGCACTTTTGTGTTTAGGAACAAGAAGAAGGATGAGAAGAAGAATGGGAGGAAGAAGAAGAAGAAGATCCTCTTAAGTTTCGAACAGGATCGTTCAAAACTTCCAGTATTCGACATACTTCTGACTTCTTCCGAAAGGAAGTTCAAGTCAAAACCGGTCACAACAGTGAAATGCATCTACTTGGCCTCATTGTCCGTGTAATGGCCTTTGATTCAGAGGGCCTCGGGTACGATTCGCGGCCAGGTCGGAGATGTTAATTTCAAATGGCTAATTTTCTGCGCTGTCTCAAACATTCCGTCAACTCATACACCACACACAACACTTTCTTACACCACAATGACACGGAGTTTCCCATACACGGCAGATACCACCAATCCTCGTCAGAAGGTCGTCCTTACACGCTCTGCACTAGGCTAGGAATAACCACTCGGAATTTAAAATAACCAACAGTGATGATATTGAAGATCGAGAAGTGTCATATTCACACTCATGTACTCTTCTTGTAACGGTCTGAAGGTAATGAAATCGTTCAAATAGGTTGATTGGGGAATGTAATTTAGATGTTCGGTGCAGTATAATTGAGTTATGTAGTGTGCGGCTGTCTTCAACGCGTAGCTATCCAACATCACTCACTCTCCTGACGCTACAGCCAAGAAGGGCCCCTGAACTCTCCAATAGTACTCATCCACTTCTTTCGGTGTGAAGCTCGCCTTCTCCAGCCCACGATCAGTAACACCTCCAGATCTCTTGAGATACTATCCAGCCACCTTATCCTTGGTCTCTCCCGGCTTTCCTGGCCGCCACGATATTGGTCGATGATCTTCTTTGTTGCTTGGTCCTAGTCCATCCCTATGATGTGCCCGAGGTACCGAAGTCTTCTTTATGGCCTCTGCAACAATCTCGGGGTCACCGAACAGGGCGTAGACTTCCTCGTTGGTCCTGATGCGCCACTTCCTTTGATCGTGAACCGCGGGGAAGGTCTTTCTTAAAATATTTCTCACCCACACCCGTAGAATGATCTTGTCGCATTCGTTTAGGGTCAACGTCTCGCAAGTACACGGCACCACTGGAAGGATTATAGCCCGGTACACGGTGAGTTGCAACCTTCTGGGGAGAGTTGGAGTCCGCAGTATCTATCGGATGGGGAATTAATATCTGTTCCCAGCTGCCAACCTCAGCTTTATCTCCTCGCTGACCTTGTTATCCTCAGTCATGAGGGCTCCGAAGTACTTAAAATGCGCCACTCTCGTAGGAGTCACCTCTCATGCCTTGAAATCTTGCTTTGTCTCGAGTGTTCACCATATACTTGGTTTTGTCCTTGTTGATCTGTAAGCATAGATGTCGTGATTTGTCGCTCATGTGCTCTATAGCTTCTGTCAGGTAGTTCGCTCTTCTCCCAAGCAGGACAACATCGTCCACGAAAGCCAGGTACTAAAGGGTTCTTTTGCAAATGGTACCCCCGAGGGGTCAGTGATATTTAACGCATAACGTGTTCCAGACCGAGGTTAGGCCTCAGCAGGGTCATTGACTACACGTCACCTTCTCTTAACCCTCTCTGCACTGCAGACTCCCTGGAGAGTCGGCCTGGATCGTCACGTCGGCTCTGGTACTCCTCACAGTCACTAGAACAAGGTTGGTAATCTTCGTCAGCACATGCATCCCTTCCATCACCTGCCGCAAGCTTCATTTGTCCACGCTGTCATAAGCCTCCTTGTAGTCAACCTAGAGCTTTTCAATGGTGAGATCACGGCGATGCCAAAGAGGCTTAAACAAGCTCCATCGACTGAAACACTGAACCATAGCTCATGTTAAAATCGCTAGAGATGTTTTCTATACCAGGTGATTCGTAGCAATATTGGAGAGTTATCACTAGTAAAATCACAATCCACAAACTACGAGCCAATCATAATCCCCCAATTCCAATAATAATAATAATAATAATAATAATAATAATAATAATAATAATAATAATAATAATAATAATAATAATAATAATAATAATAATAATAATAATAATAATAATAATAATAATAAAGGGTCCTAGGAGTCAACCTAAGAAGGGTCTGCACGGCTCTGGCAAATGGGAGTGAAATGCGTCGTTGCGACCATCTGCAACAATAACCTATTGGATTCAGCAAGAGAATCCAACTAGCCTTTTTCACTCCAACTTCAGTACGTAACGTGGAGCTAGATACAACCCAGTGGAAGGTTGGGTAACCAATCCCAGCGGGAAACTGGGTCGGTGAACCGATCAGTGCTGAGGGCTCCAAGGCTCACAACATTGGTAGTACCTTGGTCGGTGCGAAATATCACCGACTCCAGTCTACAGTTTTTCAACTGTGAAAAGCATGGAGGAAATTTTAACTAAAGCTACTACCCCAGGTGGTAACCAATCCACCGTCGTCTTGCACAACGTTAGCGGACCTTCGAATTCCGGGGAGCCTGCACGGACATGCTCGGAGGTATCGAAGACTCCACGAAAGATCAGACATAGAGCCAAGAATTTCTTTGCTACCTTTAATGCCAATTCACTCCAGAAGGTTGGAAAACTAAAACAGCTCACAGATATCCTATCGGAACAGCAAATTTCGATTGCAGCAATTCAGGAAAAGAGATTTACAGATAAGCAGGACTTTGAAGGTTACAGAATCTTCAAGGGTAAACCTGGTAAACGTGCGATACAAACTGTCCCCCCACCTCGGCACAGGATTTGTAGTCAACAAAATGATTCTGGATTCAATAACAAATTTCACCTCTGTGAATAGCAGAGTCTCGACTCTGTCCTTTCGAAGCACAAACAAAATGTATACTATTGGAACGTTCATGCGCCAATCAACCAAGCGAACAAAAGGGACCCGGAAGGAACTGATAGATTCTGGGTAGAACATGAGGAGATTTTATCTAAGATTCCAGACAAACATACCATAATCGTGCTTGGTGATTTCAATTCCCAGGTAGGCAAAGAGACAAAGTTCCGAAACATCGTTGGAAACTATCCTGCTCACCAGAAAACAAATCGTAATGGAGAAAGGCTAATAGAACTGTGTAAGGTATTTAACCTCGTAGTGAAGTCTATTGATTTTAAACATCTGCCCAAGAAACAGAAGACCTGGAAATTCCCAAATCACCACTTTGGTGAATTCCAGATTGATCATGTCGCGATCGCACGGAAGGCTCAAAGAGAAATTCAGAATATGAAAGTTCTAAGGCAAGCAAAACTGGACTCAGATCACTATCTACCCAAGATAAAAATCAAACTGCTCCCGAGAAACACAAGGAGAGTTCTAGCCAAAAAGATTGAAAGATTTGATAGGGAAAAGCTAGCATCTAACCATAAGTTCACGCAGAAACTATAATCCGTGGAAGCAGAGAACTGGGAACAACTGCGCGAGGCCCTAGTCAGAACAGCTAATGAGACGGTTCAGCTTACTAAGCCCAGGAAGCATGCTTGGTGGAACAATGAATGTGATGCAGCGATAAGGCAAAGACAGTTCGCCTGGCAGAAATGGAACTCGCTATAGATCCAAGTCAACTGGACAAACTTCTTGAATGAGAGGAAGTGTGCAGCAAAAACCATCCGTAGCGTTAAACGTGCTTTTGGTAAACACCAGCTGGCTCAAATTCAGCAGGATTTCAAGAACAACAACACACGTGACTTTTACAAAACATTTAAAAGAAAGCTTGAGGAAATACGACCCACGGAGCCTACAGTTCAGAGATTCCAATGGTAAACTAGCCCATAACAACAAGATCCTTGCAAAATACTTCGAATCCCTTCTTAACTGCGAGTCCCCAATATCCAGATTCACATTTGTAGATGAAACACAAGTCCACCCAGATTCAGATCCACCTACGAAAGAGGAAGTCAGACAGATTATCTAATCCTTGAAGAACAATAAAGCGCCGGGTGGAGATTCTATAATAGCTGAATTATGGAAGTTTGCTAGTGACAACGCAGTCGAGAAATTAACGGACTTCATACATGAAATCTGGAATACTGAAAGACTTCCAACTGAATGGACATATGCCCTAATCCACCCACTTCATAAGAAAGGCGACATGTCAGATGTTAACAACTATCGCTGCATCTCCCTCTAACTTATAACCTACAAAATTATCTCGAAAGCTCTTCAAATCAGAGCAGAAGAACAGCTAGATCCAGAGCTGGGTGATTACCAAGGAGGTTTCAGGAAAGGACGGTCATGTGTGGAGCAGATTATGAATCTGAAATCTGTCCTTTCATATCTTAAATTAAGGAGCAAGCCTTTCGTAGTAACGTTCATCGACTTTAAGAAGGCCTATGATTAAATTGACAGAACTATCCTAATTCAGATCTTAAAGGAATTTGGCTTGGACTGTAAAACAAGAGTGATCATCCAACAGACTCTCACCAACACCATCTCAAAAGTGAAGTTCAGAGGAGAGACTTCAGATACGGACAGGAGTTAGGCAGGGAGATGGTCTCTCACCTCTGTTGTTCAACTGCGTTCTTGAGAAAGTGATCCGTGAATGGCGCAGAGAAATGTGTTATGAAGGAGTCGAAAGCGGAATCAGACTAGGCCACAAGAACAAGAACCTTTCAATTGACTGTCTAGCACTTGCGGACGATCTCGCGGTGTTTGCTGATTCCTTGGATGTGGCCACGAATCAGATCAACCAGCTTCAAACACAAGCTGAAAAGGCGGGCCTCCAAATCTCCTTTGAAAAAACGAAATTCATTACAAACATCAAACTGGCGCCAAGTGAACTAGAAGGGGGGACACGAAAAAGTCAAACGAGTTGAAAAAATTAAGTATCTTGGTGAATGGATAGAACCTAAAATGTCCGAAAAAGAAGCCTTTGCTTCACGCATGAATAAAATGGAAATGGCTTACCATCTGACTAACAATGTCTATAACAAAAGATCTCTATCTCTGAATGAAAAAATCAAACACTATTGCACTGTCATCCGGCCAGAGGCTCGATATGCGGCGGAAAGTCTCGCCATGAGCAAAAAAGGCATGATGGAGAAACTGGAGGCCAAGAAAAGAAAGATTTTGAAGAAAATCTTAGGTCAGGTCAAAGACAATGACGAGTTTAGGAGACGGCACAACCAGGAGTTGTACTCGCATGTGGAGAAAATTACCGACGTGATGCGGAAAAGGAGGATTACCTTTTACGGACACATGGCCCGAATGAAGTCAACACGGTTAACCAACCGCATTTTCACTTTCCTCCAAGACAGAAAGGCAAAGCGGGCATTGTTCAGTGAAGTACAGAAAGATATGCAGGAGATTGGGATCTCATTTGAAGATATCCAGGAGCGTGTCCCACTTAAGAAAAAACTCCAGGAACATCAGAGTTTCCAACCAAAGCCGAAGATGAAAACTGGAAAGGCATGGACGGAAGAGCGAAAGGAGCAACGCCGTTTACGAATGAAGGAATACTGGACCAACATTAAAGCTCAAGGAAAACAGTTGAAATGACGTGGTCCTTAGTTGGCCGAAACGAAACAAGAAGAATAATCATAAAATGGCACATTAACGAGGTTCGTACAACTAATATTACTACTCGGAGAGGTAGCATTCAATAAAACTTTTACAGTTGTTTCCAAGTTCACTCTCGTTTGAGTTTTCCAACTCGACAAATATTATTTTCACTCAGTCAAACACACAAACACACACACACACACACACACACACACACACACACACACACACACACACACACACACACACACACACACACACACACACACACACACACACACACACACACACACACCGGTGCATCGAACTCCTGTTCTCCAATATGGTTTCCACAACACAGATTGGTTTCACAACAGTTCCCTTCACCAACAACAAACCGCACTGAACGCCGCCAGCAGTCTGACGTACTCAAACACACTGAGGCACTCGTCACGGCACTTCCGACCGTCTCATAACCGCTATTTTCCCTCGCCATTGACTCACTCGATACTCACCTGGCGCCTCACCTGGCGCTTCCTCAGTTGCGCACTTTATATTGGTAGTTTCCATCTACAGACCATCCTAAGAGCCTCCTCTATTGCTTATAATCTTCCATAATCTTCTAGAGGATTCTTATATCGTGATATTGAACAACTCAACAGCGCTACTGTATTGCTCGATGCCTTCCTGCCAACAACTATTCTGCCAGTATTGTCACTTGAAGCCAGCCAACCTGCAATCTTTGCTTTCATTGTCACAATGATCCCTTGTTTTGTTTTTCAACAGATTTCCGGTTTTACATATCATATAACATTTCCTCCGTTATATTTTGCACAACGTTTACATTTTTCTTGTAACTTTATAAAATATTTATGAATTATGTATCATAAGTATAGGCCTATATTTATAAAACCTGTGTATAGAGTTCTTGATCGTGGGATTCTTCATCGAGGATTGTTATTATATCATAAATTTTTATATTACAAAAGTCATCCTTGTTTAGTATGCATCTGATTATAAAATATATAAAAATTAATACACAGTGTAATTTGAACATATATTATCTACTGAGATACAGCATTTCTAAAAATTGTAATGGAATTTAACTAAAGAAATTAAACTGAAATTTTCCAAAGAACTCACTCTTTCACGGAATGTTCAAAGGGTTTGTGAATAACTTATATATCATTTAGAAGACATTACATGAATGTTTTACGAAAATCTGTATACTCCGTAGAATATCTGTGTATCTCCAGTCTATTTCTTTGGGAAAACAGATACCGAGTTGTACTTCTTCGTACAGCAATAATCACCACCACCACCTGTTTCCAAGTAGAGCGCTCCTGGGAATAATTTAGTACTCATTTCATGTTGATATGAGTGAAACCGAAGATAATATATTTCTTTGGAAAGCTAGGATACTCACTTCTGTCTCATTTCTAGGTTACTTACAGACGGGAACGTAACCCATGCCCTTCCAGTAAAACTAACTATGTTAGGCTAATGATATAAACTTATGGAATTATTTAAAAGTGGTACAGTGGACAATAGAAAGAAAGTTCATAAGACAGGACGTTCATCATCACAATCCCAGTCAGTGTTCTTGCAACTGTTACATCTATCAGTTTATTCATCTCTGATTAGACCAATAGCAGGCGTTTCCTTCGCACACTCATTGATGTTACAGAAGGAGTTTAATAGTTACTGTTTGTCGATTCTCTATCGTAATGTACACCCGACTGACTTCAAAAGTGATTATTCTGTTGGTATAGCATATTGTTCGTGGAGATGGTACATAAAAATAATGTGATGACAATTCATAGCGAAAATTACTGAACAATATCGGCATATTAAACCAATAATACACTGAATTGCCGACGGTCATGGGATAGCAGTACTCAAATGTAATAGTCGGTGGCGCTATCGTACCGTGACATCTTGGAAGCGCCCAGACGTGTATCAGGTGTGATCTGACATCTCGAGAGTGAATAGAAAACAACATGTGTACTGGTAGAGGCAAGGCAACGCGAATCAGCTTTTGACCGGGACATGAAAATAAAGGCCAGATGAATGGAACATTCCATTGTCGAAGTTGTGAGGACCTTTCACATTTCTCTACCGAGAGTGTTACGTGTGTACCGGGAATACCTCATGGAAGGCATTACCACCCAAAGTGAACAGCGCAGTGTCCAGCCACAGATGCTTAATGATCGCGATTAGTGGCATCTGGTTAGAATTGTCTGTGATAGCAGACAAGCCACACTGACTAAAATCACATCCATATCAATGCAGGATGTACCAGATGCACACCTACCAGGTCAGTGCAACGTCAGTGGGATAAGGAAGCAGAAGACCTACCAGGGTGCCCTTGTTAACCACGACACCCGGCACAGCGTCTGGCCTAGGCGCTAACGTTGCTAATTGAATCCTGGAGGACTGGCGCCATGTAGCTTGGTCCGATAAGTCCCTGTTGCAGTTGTTTCGATTTGATGGTTGGGTCCGGATAAAGTGCAGACGCTATGAAGCCGTGGGATAATGTTGTCAGCAAGGCGACGTGCAGGTTGGTGGTATATCCAAAATGGTGTGAGGTATGTTCACATGACATTGGCTGCTGCTGATGATGATGATCATCATGTTTGTTGTTTAAAGGGACTAGGTCATCTGCACCTAACGATACGAGGTGCAACAAAATGGAAAGACAATTAAAACTTCAAAATGTATCTTCTGACTAGAATCTAAAACGAAAGATGATGAAAAGTTACCATCAATCCAAAACAATCATTGGATCCAATTCACAATGTCTTATTTTCTGGGATGAAACTTGTACTTCAAAGGGGTCCAAAATCCAGGTCATCAGGCCCTCATAATAGTACTAATCACTGGCAAAGCAGAACCATGGTATTCATCCTATAGTGGTACTATGCACAGGTAACGTAAACTCATTGTGGTACTAAACACAGCTAAGGTAGACCCATTGTATATTACGCATAAAGGCACCACTCACAGGTACCACAAACCCATAGTGTTCCTCACATAAGGCGCGACTTACAAGCAACACAGACTCGTGGTGTTCCTCACATAGTGGCACTAATCACAGGCTACGTATACTCAGATAGTGGTACTAATCATAGGCAATGTAACCCACTGTGCATCACACATTATGATACCATCCACAGGCAACACTGACGCATGGTGTTTCTCACATTCTGAACACAGTGGAACCAACACTTTCGGGCGCAGCGCTCGGAAACTATTCCCTCTAGATGTTAGTCCTTACAGCCGAGCGCCTGCTTCCCCACCTCGGTGGCATGCACACGACGATACTAATCACAGGCAACGCCCAGACCCGTGCTGTTCCTCACATAATTGTATTGCTCCTAGATAACAGAGGCCCATGGTGTTCCTCGTATGGTGGTAGTAATCGCAAATAAATTAGTCCCATGGTGTTCCTCACGTTATAGTACTGATCACAAGTAGTCTCACGGTTCTAATTCCATCATGTCTTGATTGCCCCTTTCAGTCTCCTGTTACGACAGCCGGGGATTCCTTGGGTGTATTCATCTGCGTCCCTACGCACAGGGGGTGGCATGGGCTGAATCCGATGAACCGACACTACAGGTTGTCGACCAGTGACTGATACGTTGTCATGCTGTGTGACCACTTGTAGCCCATCATGGACTTCACATAACCTTCAACGATGACATATCCCAGCTGAATAATGTACCATGTCACGGGCCTGAGTTGTCCAGAATTGGTTCGAGGAGCGTTCCGAGATATTCGACAACTGCTGTAGCCACCTCATTCACCTGATATGAATCCTGGCAAGTATTTTTGGGACGTGGTAGTGAGGTCCATTCACACCCAAGACAGTGCACCTACTAATATCTGGAAGCTGGGAGAGCTATCCAAATGCTACGGGTCAGAACTACTCCACAGGTGTGTCTTCCGTTTGTGGAATCACTGCCACGACGAGTTTCCACACTTGACCGTGTCAGAGCGGGCCTTACATGATACCAGACCCCCATCCCATTACCTTTGGCATGTCATTGTTACAGGGTTACTCAGCTAAGATACCCACCTTAAATAACTCATGAACAGTTAAATATATTGTCATTCTGTTTTCGCTTTCATTAACTCATTGCGGACCGTGGACGGCGTAAGACGTTTAAGCTTGTTCCTATGCTGCGGGCCGCGGACGGCGTAAGACGTTTAATGTTCCGCGCGAAGCAATGCTGTTTATATTCGTCATCTATGCAGTCTTACACCTTAGTCAGCGTTACTGGTTGTAGCAGGAAGTTGGTTTACCTTTTTGAGATAACCCTGGCGTTGAGTGGGCTCATGTTATCTTAGCTGTTTTAGCGGGAATATCTCAGCACTTCCTCGCGCGTCAAGTCGGTACTTGAGATTTCAATGCAGTGCGTGTCGTTCTTACCGAGTGAAGTATAATGGCTTATAAAACAAAGTTTCTTACGGAAAATAAATTATTAGATATTGTTCACAATGATTATTCTGGTGATGAACTTATTCCTTAAATAGACTCAGATAGTGAAAGTGAGAGTGACAAGGAACTTCCGATTCCCGAATCCGATAGGCCTATAGAGGAAGGTGAAGTGCCTGATACATATCACCCTAGTTATTGTCCACCTGTTCCACTATTTACAGAGAATTCAGTTATAAATGTTCTAAATAGAAAATAAGCAGGATATTTTGAGTTACGTGAGTATTTTCATGAATGACGAATTTTATCAGTATGTGTATGAGCAGACCAATCTATACGCGAGTCAAGTGATAAGTGCGGCACCCCGGCCTTTCACAAAGAATTCGATCATGCAATCGTGGAAACTGATTAGTCCAAAATCTTGATATAAAAATCTACTGGACCGAAGACCCTGTTTTTCATACTCCGATATTTTCTAAAACAATGTTTCGAATACGCTTCCTTCATATTCTTTCATTTCTTCACTTCAGTGACAGTAATCATTATGCCGAAAATACAGATAGGCTGTATAAAATTAGATGTATTTTGAAACCTGTGACACCAGATATCACACCTTAAATATTTACTAGAGGTAAGCACGAAGTATCATTTTTCTAACATTTATAGTTAAGAGTAATTGTAAATTTTATTAAGTGATGCACGTCAAGAGGGCCGGGCATGAAAATGGCTGGTCCAGGCATTCAAGTGTCCCGCTCAGAAGCAGGTACTGAACGTGTTAATAGTATTAAAAGGCTCGTAACTGAACAGTAATTTTTTCGAAGTCTCAATATCCGTTGAGGTAACTTTGTACTTTTAAATGGAACTGCCCCAGTTCCTACACCTAGTTTTAAGCTCGTGATAGGTATTTCACGAGAAAGTGGAATACATTCAAACGTACGTCATATGCCAGCTGTAGGCTGTCTAATATTCACACGTGATCACATTTGAGGAACTATTTGGCGGTGATATAATGGTCCAATCCTAGAAAACTGCCCGTCCACCGAGTAAGAGCTCGTCTACGATCTCCCATTCCAGAGACATGTCCTGCGACGAGGGCTCTTTCTAGGCTACCTTTACCAAGTCGTGCAATATCGCCAAAAATTGCAAATCTTTTCGTTGCCATATAGCTGACAAGCTGATCTTGATGTGTAGGTCCTTCAAAATAGACTCATTGGTGCGAAAAGCTGTCCATGGCATTCGAAGCATCCTCCTCCAACCCTAAATTTCAAATATATAGATTTTCTTCTGCTTCCAACAATGGAAAGCCCATATATGAGCAACATAGGTGAAAATCACTAAGGAACTAATCTTGGTGTTATTATATGTGAGGGAGAACATTCTCTATAAATGTGACCGCTATGTCATGATAACTTTGGCTACAAGAATTCTCGTTTTTATTTCAACTTCACATACAACTGAACTGGTCACGAATGATCCATGGTTTAACATTTTGTAAACAGTTCCAATTTCTCTAAATATACTCATAATCGTTAAGACGTCAAGTTTTTATAGTCTGAGACTGTGGTTTAGTAGTTTGACTCCCATTGGTAAAACAAAAGACACCATCAGAATGTTGAAAAACAGGGTAGGAAATGTGGTTGCGTACAATTTCGAATCAGCAGGTTCCATTTCGAAAGCTTAGATTCAATTCTAAACCTCTCTTCAGTGCTCATAATGAGTGAGGGTAGGTGATGCTGTTGATGGTGATTCCTCCGTCGGATGAGTACGTTAAGTCTTGGGCAGACCCCTTGGTGTTATTTGACAGGAGAAGTGCTAACACCAGATTCTCCTTACTTTATTGTCATCATCACCACACATCTAGACGTGCAGGTCTTCCATGGGTGTCAACTAGGAAAACCTACACCAGGCCTCTCCGTAAGCGAAACGTCATTAACATCGTATCTCGTGGGTTTTCTTCTTAAATTTTGGCTCCGACAATTATAATTATTTTCTGCACGTTGATTCCCATAAACTTAAATCATTTATGTACATCCCTTAGCAAATATCTGGAGTAATATTTATTCAATTATGACGTACCCATCATGGTCTTGCAAATTTGATTAACGTGAATGTAATTTTAATTCTTCCTTAGATGAAATGAAATGTCGTATGGCTTTTAGTGCCGGGATATCCCAGGACGGGTTCGGCTCGCCAGGTTCAGGTCTTTCTATTTGACTCCCGTAGGCGACCTGCGCGTCGTGATGAGGATGAAATGATGATGAATACAACACATACACCCAGCTCCCGTGCCGTAGGAATTAACCAATTAAGGTTAAAATCTCCGACCCGGCCGAGAATCCAACCCGGGACCCTCTGAACCGAAGGCCAGTACGCTGCCCGTTCAGCCAACAAGTCTGACTTCCTTAGATGATAGATACCAAACTGAAGTATTCCTTTGTTTGATTTAAATCAAAGAATATTGCTAAATCAGGATTTATATTTAACACATTCTTGCTGTTTTGTTCATGTTAATACGCAAGATAGATCAAATATACTACTAAAATAGGAGTGTGTTATGAAATAATACTGAATAAATTACACTGGAAAGTAAAATGTATTTCGTTCCACGAAACAATAAATTTTGCCGGTATTGAAGTTCTGAATGTAAAAAAGAGAGAGATACTATTCAAACAGTACCGACCATGTAATTAAATTATACTTGTTATTCATTTAATATATATATTTTCGATAACTTATTTTGCATTTATTTGTTATTCATATATATCGTTTTATACGCACATCATTAACAGTATAATAAAAAGGTTCGAAATGTGACTAACCAGGAGGTGGCTATAAGCATATTAGTAAAAATATATATATGGGGAATTCGTTTAGTATTTCTAACTCGTACGTACGGAGGAATGGAGGCTCGTGCAGTGTGAAATCCCTGACATATCATAAAATATAATTGGCAGTCTGAATGACAGCGTTGCCGCAATGCGAAGGTATGTAGTCACCAGAAACAGAGCATTCATGTATGATAATAAAAAGGAAAACATGCTGTATACGTCAAAACATTTTTCCATGAAGGGATCAGTATTTTTTTCCTATTAGCCCAGTCTTTTTAATGACAACGATCCCTACACTTTAAATTCTTTGCTAGCCGGCCTTGTGTTAATGTAAGTTACTGTATATTTTTCTAGTTTCCGTGTCTTCCTAATTTATCTTGCCTGCAGCCAGCCTTGCTCCTTGTTCACCATCCACTTTATTGGAGAAGTCTGATCATAGATATCTTGGTCAGTACTTTCGTTACTTCCCGATTTTTGGTCCCACAACAGAAAAGGGGCCCATAGACGTGAAATATTATTGCGCAATATCGGGGTTTGTGCAATATAATTGATCGTGTGTATTTAATATTGAAGGATTGTGCAATATATTGTACGAAATCAAAAAAGTTTGAAATACAAAGTATATTGCGCAAATCGCAAAATACTCTGCCTTATGTTGGCAATATTGTGCAATATCCCGTCCTCCCGCCAGTTGGTATCAACAAGTGGAGGAGAACGTATCGTGATGGCAAACAAACAGGCGGTGAAAAAGTTCATTTTGGAGTTTATCGAAGTGTACCAAGGCCTTCCAGCTCTATGGGACGTTAAGAGGAAAGATTACAGTAATCGCGTTAAAAAGGGTGAACAAAACGAGGTGCTTATTGAAAAATATCGCGAAAAATACCCGAACGACGACAAGCAATAAGTTATTTTTAAAAAGTCAGTTCTCTGCGTACAAACTTCCGGCAGGAAGTGAAGTGGCTTCGTGATACAGAAAAGAGTGTTCACCAAACAAAATACAGGCATGGACTGACTATATATTGCCACGTATATTGTAAGTCTATGACCACTTTGCACAATATATTGCACAACCATCAATATTATCTCCACACGATTTTATTTATTGCAGAAACCCGAATGTTGTGCAATAATATTGCACGTCTATGGGCCCCTTAAGGTGTAATTCCATTCCCTGTTATCTAGTCTTGTAATATACCGACAATATATCGTACGGCTGTGAGACTTCGTTGTTACTTCTCCTACCGTTGTTTGCTAGTGGGACATTTGAGCCATTCTTTTAAAATGTATTCTTCCGTACATTAGAGGCATTCTATTGCCTTCCATCCATGTTCCATGACTCTCCTTCTTGAGCTACAACATTCTACTGGAAGTGGGCAATTATTCTGGTATTCTAAACTTTAGATTTGTCAATATTTCGTGGGGAAATCGTATTTTCTCTTTATTAATCCCGAAAAAGTTTTAGTCATGGTATTTTCGCAAACCAAGTCTGATTTGCACCAGTTGTACCGTACGACATAAATTGCAAAAGTTTATACTTTTCTCCGTCCATGATACGGCGGTATGACCGAGGTATAGGTAAAAGTTTGATGATAGTGATTTTTGTTTAAAGAGGAAGGAAGTAGGCCTACTAATCACAGGGTAGAAAGGAAGTCAACATTGGAGAAGTTAGATATTGATGATACTTATCATCCAATGACTGGTCGGCGAATTCGTAAACTATCACGAGAACAAAGTTTTCGGACCCTACACTCTTTAAGAGGAAAAGGCGTTTACATTTATGGCCATCGCCCTAAAGAAAACTTTTGGATAAGTAACCGGAAAGGACTATGAAACTCCGAATGGGCAAACGCGCTCAAAATATCGTGCAACATCTCGCTGGTTCGAGCATTTCCTGGTAGATGTCCTGGCACAATCCTCCGTCGTCATCCAGACTGTGGCGAGAATGAAACTCTGGGTCACGTGTTCAGTTACTGCCGCAAAGGAGAATAGCTCACGAACACCCATCATCACAGAGTGAGAGCAACCTTAGGCTTTGAACTGAGAGATTTGAAGTGGAGAGTTTATGAAGAAGCATACTGTATCTCTTCCACAGAATCCAAAAGAGGAGCAGATATTGTTGCCATCAACCACCAGAGTCGAGCAGCTGTTATTCTTGATCTAACCATCTGGTGTTAAGGCAAAGGAAGCTGACCAGAAAAAGAAGAGTATTTATGAACCATGCTCCCCATATCAGAGTGTGAGACAACATTCGCCCAGAAAAATGGTCCGTGATGGGTCTGCTATTTGGAAGCAGAGGCAGTGTACCTAAGCATACATGCGAAATCATGAGTAAGCATGGAATCCTACACACCAATTAGGAAAAATCATAGCGGACATTATGAAAGATTTAAAAAAAATCATCTCTTATACTATTCCTAAATGATAAATCGTTGATTGTTTCCTTTCTGTAGAATCATTTTTATACTGTTGGATCTCGTCATCTAAGTGATAAAAATTTAGGATCTAAGTGGCCATTTACGGTTTTTGAACTGTTGTCTTTTAAAATATAGATATCGTTCTATGAATTAGAGTATCGGTGAGTCAGACGAAGGGGACACTCAGTGGTGTTAAAATGAAAGACTCGCTAGGCGTCGGAACTAGAGTTCACCGAGGAAGTTTGGATAACCATTGGATATAGAAAATGTATTTAAATTACTAGAAGATAAGGGATCAGCCAAGGTTTATCAGAGGTGTAGGCGTCCTGCAACTTGAAAATATTAACTGAAGGCCGATAAAAGATATCAAGCAATGTAACCAGACTAAATTTCCATGAAGAGTTTCAAAGTCTAAAATATACAACCTTTTTATGTTACTAATATCCTTGACATCACTTTGAAATTTCACGATTTATATTTTCACAAAGAAATCTCTCATTGAGGAGCGAGCGAAGCCCAAAAATACCAATCATGAGAGGAAACATCTCTTCTCTCACCTGCTGGAAGGTGCTATCCATGAATACGATAAAATATGTGGAAATGTACAAACTGGTCTATATTTGTTTATGTTCGACGATACCGAAATATAAATATTATATACCAGAAAACGGAATCTTAATGAGGCTCATTACAGTTCAAGTTCCATTACGAAATAGGTTCTCCACCAATCAGAGTTCATATTTTCATTACGATCCAGGTTCACCACCAATCAGAGTTCAGATTTTCATTATGATACAACTGTTTGACCTATTAGGTAAGAATAGCGCGCTCAACGCACTAATTTCGCACTTCTTTGCAAAATCAAACATTTCGGACACACATATTAACATCAGTGCACGGCACATTCCTGCAAATTCACTTCACCATCTGTACAACAAACAATTTGTGTTTGAAATGAAGCTAGGTTATGATAACCTTCTATCAAAGCTTTGAAAACATATGACATTGTGAAGGTCTCTGGTCCACTCACGGAAAATCAATAACCCAGCGTATGCGCTCTGCGCCTATTCAGTAAACTCAACTGTCAAGCGACATCCCGACAGAAATTTATGGACATTTAAAAATAGAGTTATATAGATAAATGTCTTTATTCGCGTAGTTAAGGCCGTTGGGCCTTCTCATACACTAAATCAATTAGTATGCATTAAAGTCATAATTAATACTACCGTAATTAATACTAGAAGACCGGGCGAGTTGGCCGTGCGCGTAGAGGCGCGCAGCTGTGAGCTTGCATCCGGGAGATAGTAGGTTCGAATCACACTATCGGCAGCCCTGAAGATGGTTTTCCATGGTTTCCCATTTTCACACCAGGCAAATGCTGGGGCTGTACCTTAAATAAGGCAACGGCCGCTTCCTTCCAACTCCTAGGCCTTTCCTATCCCATCGTCGCCATAAGACCTATCTGTGTCGGTGCGACGTAAAGCCCCTAACAAAAATACTAGAATACACAATTTAAACACAATCAAAATATAACTGAAATAAGATTCCACCACAGTGAGACATATATACAACAGTAATAATAATAATAATAATAATAATAATAATAATAATAATATAATAGTAATAATAATAGCTAGTAATGATATTGTAGTAGCGCGATCACTGAAGGGCAAGAAATTCACAGGTCAGTCGCATCCTTCTGTACCTCTTAACGCTCTTTTAAATGGCACTTTAGTAGGTATTCCTCTGATGTCGTCCGGTAAACGATTCCTTTCTTGTGCGGCAAACACCGAGAATGAGCTGTTACATGCGGCAGTTCGATAGTGAGGGATGATGAGCAGGTTGGATGTTTGAGCCCTTGTATGTCTGTCATGAACATTTGAGAAGTAATGGAAACGCGAAGATAGGTAAGATGGGAAGATGTAGTAAGAACTCGATGGAGGAGAGACAAAGTATAATGGTTACGACGAACATGGAGTTGCGACCACTCTAGGTTTAGGAAAGATGGTGACACGTGGTCATATTCTCTCAAATTGCATATATATCTCACACATGCATTTGGAGTGCGCTGTAGCCTTAGGGAAAATTGCGGCCTCATGTCATTGAAAACAACATCACAATAGTCAAAATGTGGCATTACAAGAGCTTAAATTAATTTCCTTTTAAACTTTACTGGAAATATATGTTTATATTTGTATAAAGAATGTAAAGCTAAGTAAACTTTTTGACAGATATGTAAGACATGTGCAGACCAAGTCATTCGTTCGTCCATGATAACACCGAGATTCTTCACTTGTGATACAAACGGAATTGGAACACCCTGAAGGATTACTCTTGGCAACGCGCGTTTAGTTTTACTAATTTGACTTTGATGGCCAAGAAGGATTACTTGCGACTTTGTAGGGTTCAGACCAATCACTAACAGCCTGTAAGTCAATATTTAGTAAGTCGATATTTTCCTGAAGGTCTCGTGGTGTAGAGTCTGTGTGGAGTTGTATCGTCGAGCAGAAACAGTCGAATGCAACTCGCCTATAACGGTAATTAAGACACTCGTATGGAAATTATGAAACTCGCTTTTATTTTGCTAGGGGCTTTACGTCGCACCGACGTTTTTTCTTGTCCTTTGAAAAATACTCGATAAATTGAAAAAATCAATATTATTTGGTCCCCTCGATAATCTGAAGTTGTAGGACGATGGGATAGGAAAGGCCTAGGAGTTGGAAGGAAGCGGCCGTGGCCTTAATTAAGGTACAGCCCCAGCATTTGCCTGGAGTGAAAATGGGAAACCACGGAAAACCATCTTCAGAGCTGCCGATAGTGGGATTCGAACCTACTATCTCCCGGATGCAAGCTCACAGCCGCGCGCCTCTACGCGCACGGCCAACTCGCCGAAAATCGCTTCGCTCGTTTTGTAAACATACTCGTGTCTTAATTATTGCCATTATAGGCTTGTTGCATAACGTACCATTGAATTACTAGTAACTAACGGATCAGCCAAGACTGATTAGTGGTGTAGGCATCCTGTAACTTGAATATATTAACTCAAGGCCGATAAAAGATACCAAGCAATGTAACCGGACTAAATTTCCATAAATAGTTTCAAAATCTAAAATGTATAAACTTTTTAAGTTACTAGTATCCTTACCTCATTTTGAAACTTCACTACTTACATTTTATCAAAGAAATTTCGAATTGAGGAGCAAGCGAAGAGCAAAAATATCAGTCATGACAGGGAAAATCTCTTCTCTCACATCCTGGGTGGGGCTATCAATGAATTCAATAAAATATGAGGAAAAATACAGACTCCTCTATATTTGTTGATAGTATTGTACTTTGGTGTTCTGTGACAAACATATTAGGTCTATTTTATAATTTTTATTCGATGCCGTCCGGCTCCATGGTTAAATGGTTAGCGTGCTTGCCTTTGGCCGCAGGGGTCCCGGGTTCGATTCCCGGCAAGGTCGGGAATTTTAACCATAATTGGTTAATTTCGCTGACACGGGGGCTGGGTGTATGTGCCGTCTTCATCATTTCACCCTCATCGCGACGCGCAGGTCGCCTACGGGTGTCAAATCAAAAGACCTGCACCTGGCGACCCGAAATATCCTCGGACACTCCCGGCACTAAAAGCCATACGCCATTTCATTTTGTTTTTTATTCGATGCCGAAGACGAGTTAAATGTTAAACTATAATCCTAGCAATCCCCAGTGTTATAAGAATTTATTGTGAAGTGAACTTTGTAAATAAACAGTAATAATTGTACAGGCTGAGCTACTAACTGTAAACATTCCGATTTGACGCTATATAAATCTGCGTATCAATTTCTAGGTTCTGTTTTCTTCTACCAGATGGCAAAATAATTCTAATGGGAAATCAAGCGCTAAATCTTTAATAAACTGTTTCGGACAGATACCGAATGTGTTATCTTGGAAGCACAGTGAATATATTCCTGCTTTTCAAAAATCCAAGCAGTTCTTCCAGATAAATCTGAAATCCAGAAACCGCGACTTTGTCCCTGATTCGCAGAGAGAGCTTTGTGCATTTATACCTGTATGTTTATATACAGTCGTCTCTCGATAATTTGACACTCGTTAATATGAATCTCTCGATAATTTGACGTTTTTTCTTGTCCTTTGAAAAATACTCGATAAATTGAAAAAATCAATATTATTTGGTCCCCTCGATAATCTGAAGTTGTAGGAATGGCATCTTGCTCGCCGACATTCTATAAATTGAAGTCGGGCTTCCCTACTGTCTATAATTTCAAGTCTGTGATTACAGTATGTATTGTTATCGTGCACAGACCTGTCGTTTGTTTACATCAGTAATGAGATGTATGAGTGAGTTCGCAGTCTTGAGACTTCTTTCAAACTTTAAAGTGTGTTACAGTATGTAAACGCTTGATTTGTGTAGTTTTCAAGTATCAAAATGAGTTCAAGAGAGAACAAGTGTCTTTCCATAAGTGAATAAAACGTGTGATTCAAGCTGTGGAGGATGGACAATTAAAAAAAACATGTCGCCAAACAGTTCAGTATTTTACCATAGACATTGTCTATGATTTTGAAAAATAAAGATCGCGTCACCGAAAGTGCCTTAAGTGCGAGTAGAAAAAGCTCACGTCAGGGTGAATTTCTCCGTCTTGAAGAGTGCTTGCTTAAGTGGATTCGTCAGTGTAGAGGACAAAACGTTCCCCTGGGCGGTTTCATGTTGAAGGAAAAAGCCAAGTGTTTAGCGCAGTCTCTCGGGATTAAAGGATTTGCAGCAAGTGAGGGGTGGCTTTCAAATTTCAAAAATCGACACGCCATCACATTTAAAAAGATCTGCAGAGAGAGCGCCAGCGCGGATAATTCCATTTCTTCGGAATGGATTGACGAACTAAATGAACTTTTGAATGGCTATGACCCTAGGAACATATTCAACACAGACGACGAAAGCGAGCTTTTTTATAAATATCTTCCTGATCGCACCCTGACGTTCAAAGACGAGAAGTGTCATGGAGGGAAACTAAGAATAACTGTCCTTCTAGGATGTAACATGGACGGCTCTCAGAAGTTGAAACCACTCATTATAGGGAAATTTGCTAAATCACGCTGCTTCAAAGGAATAAAATCGCTGCCGATGGATGACGACAGAGTTGTTTAATCAATGGCTGACCTCGGTTAATAGTGACATGAAAAACGAAAAACGCAAAATCTTACAGTTTTTGGACCACTGCACCGTGCATAATAACCCATCACCATTAGACAACGTAAAGTTGTATTCTTCAACACAACACAACATCAAGATTGCAACCATTAGACCAAGGCATTATTCAAAATTTAAAAACTCTCTACCGCATAGAAATTGTTTCTGTTGTGCTGGATAGCATCGAAAAAGGTGAGAAGGCGAACATAAAAGTTTTGACCGCAATAATCATTGTTACCGTGTTTTTGCGGTAGTTATGCGTGAAAGAAGGTGCGGGGTGGTGAACAGGTCTCAAGCTACGAAAGTAAAATTAATTTAAAATTTAACAAGGTTATATTTTCTTTTCAAATTTAAGAAATAACAAGTACGGCAGGTACAGAGTAGCAAGGCAACAAAAGGTGCAATTACAGTATTTACAGTATTTGGGCTTCGAGCCCCGAATTCACACTTCTAGGGCAATTAGCCCAACTTTACTCCAAAATAAGTTTTACCAGAGGGGCAGAAAACCCCATTCATGTTCAAGAGCACTTGCTCCAAATTACACAGAAAAGCCTCCACGGGGCATACAACACTTAATTTTCAAGAAAGAGCCACACGCTCTCAAACTTTAAGCCTCTCAAAGGCCACACCAAACTCCACCTTCAAGTTGTCCTCTCAGGACATAGACACAGGGGTAACATACCCAACCTACTGAGGTCAATTAAATGAAAAAGGGTAATTACATGACCTTTAAAATAACAATTTAAGAGGAGGCGATCTGCACTCCTAATGTATTTGTTTCAAAACCTAATTTGGCTCTAGGCCACTGATGCAAGGGCTAATCCCATACTAAAGAGGTGACATTAGAAAGAAACAAATTTACATAATATTAAGGAAGAATAGGTTGAGAAAATAAGTTCACCTCAAAACAATGTGAGTGGGAGCTCGAGAGGGTTAAGCACTCTCTATCCCAAAATGTAGTTTAAAAGATAGAATAGATACAAGTTTCTTTACATTTTAAGGAAGGTTACATAATGGAATAACTTCGGACCCGCCCCGAGAGTTAAACTGCTGAGCAAGCAAGAAAAGAAGTAATTAATCGGCCATTACCTGGTTGTTGACTGCCGCCGAAGAAAGAGGCGCTTCCCGCCCCCTGCTATGTACTTTACACACGAAAAGATGGAACAGAAGTGGCCCGGAGACCCTAAAATCAGCAGTTTATATACTCTCGCGGAAAGTTCGAGGCGTTAGGGGAATGAGAACACCCTCCCACAAACACTTTATTGGGTAGGATACAGCAACATATTCAAGTTGGGGGAAGATACATCCGATTGGTCAGAAATTAATAAAAGAAATTCGGGATTGGCTAAATACAAAACAAGGGGAAAGAGGGGGGTATACAGCCAACTTAAACAATAACAGAAAGAAATTTAACAAGAAAAAACTTTTGAAAAAAAATTTCTCCAAAAAAACAGTTCTTTCATGTCGCACTAGGGTGCACCATTGTAGTTTTTCAGTAGTGTCCTCTAGAAGAGAAAGTTCACACTTCTTACTACCGGCACAACAAAAATACATCAAAAGTGGCACAGTTCAAAAACTCCAAACTTTCCACGTAGTGACATCTTCCGAGAAACTTGAAAATTAATACCGTCGATAAAGTTCAAACTTCCTCCAGCAGAGGAGTTTCAATTGGCGCACATTTTAAATTAGCGGCGTGGAGGTGTACCGCCCGGTACAGACCTCCCCCCCCAAAAGTTCCTCCAGGGGTGACTCATGCAATTTGTTTGGAAACAAGGTCCAAGTTTTGATGTTGATATGGAGATTAATTGCCAAAGTATGTATAAGATTTTCTTAATGTGGTTTGATTCAGTTTCAAAATTTTTGTTGTAAAGTCTTTATGTTTGTAGAAGTTGAATTCAGAAGGAATTCTTTAGTTTTTAAAGTTGAGGAAAAATTTTCTAAGTCCACCAAATATTGCAGTAGAATACCCAGGAAAAGGTAGTAAGGTTGATGTGGAATGTCCGTATAGTTGATGTTGATTAAGTTGGATGGCCAGACCGGCCGTTGCAGCTTGCGTCCAACGGCGGCCGCTCGGACCCCACAAGTACCCTGAGATACCGCTCGCCCGCACTATGAGGGGAGCAGTGGTGTTGAAGCACGCCGCGCCCGCGGTGAACATATACAGGCTGCGGGCAAGTAGCAGGTCGTGCGCCGCACATCAGCCTTGGCCGGGAGGAGAGCTCCGGCTCGCCGTGCACATGTGGTCCTCGCTGGGGAAGAGGGGGGCCCTTCCTCTAACCCAGACGCAGCACGGCGCCGCGCGGCTGCGGGGGCACTGAAACATTAAAGCTAGGCGGCAGAATTGTTGGACCATCATCATTTTTTGAGGGCACAGGCTTTGTGGAGAGGTTGAGGGGCCAGCGGCGTGCAGAAATTCATTTCAGATGCGAGCCACAGTGTGTAGTGGAGCAGGAGACGGGAGCGTGGTAATGGCCTTGGCAAGGACAGGATGGCAGTTTAATGGTTCCGGGCAGGTTTCACAAAAATGCTTACATATAAAACAAAATACTATAGAAGGGGCAGAAAGCCTTAAAAGTGAAAACTCAAAAAAAATATAACCTTCATATTCCTTTCACGATTATATGAGGCACGTTAGCACAGAAATTATACAGGTTTCACCTGCGACAAGTGAACCCTAAATATCCTCTCGGTGGCTGGATTGCTTAATAACAACGTAACCGGCGTAAGGAAATCGAGAATGACACACGGCCCATGGAATCTGGGGGCAAGCTTGGCCGCGGGAACAAAATTCTTGACCATTACTTGGTCACCTACCTTCAAATGGGTGGGTCTCCGTCCACGATCATACCTTTCCCTAACCTTTTCATGAGACATTTTAAGATTGGCTTTAGCCTTCTTCCAAAGATCTTTAATATTATCCGGATCTATTGTCTGGGGTAGAATGTCACTCAGAGACCAGAGGTTAGAGAGCGGCGTGTTGGGAACGAACTTGAACATCAAAGAAGCTGGAGTAAACTTGTGAGATTCATGAACCGCCGAATTCAAAGCAAAAGCTAACCAATGCAGGGACGTGTCCCACCTGGAATGATCTTCATGATGATAGGCAATAAGCGCGGACCTGAGATTACGATTAACCCGTTCAGCCAGAGATGGTGAGGGTAATAAGCAGAAGTAGTTACATGAGAGATGGACAAGTCAAAACAGAATTTACGAAAAAGATTTGATGTGAACGCCTTAGCATTATCAGACACAATATATTGGCACGGACCAAAAGAGGCAAAAATAGAATTTAAGCAAGTAATGGTGGACTGAGCGGTAGCCAGCTTAGTCGGAAATAACCAGGAAAATCTTGTAAAACCATCTACACATACAAAGATGAACTTGTTGGCATTTCCCTTTGACTGGGGGAAGGGTCCTACATAATCCATATACAGGCGTTCCATGGGGCGCGACGCTTGATGCGAAGACAAAAGGCCTACCTTGGTGGACATGGTGGGTTTACTGAGCAAACAAGATTTACAAGCTTTTACTAGTTCACGGATTTCACCGTCCATACCCTTCCAGATGAACCTTTCACGAATCTTTTCACGAGTTTTAAAGATTCCAAGATGCCCCCCCAATGGGGTCTCATGATAGTACTTAAAGATCATAGGCACAAGAACAGCTGGAACGACAACCTTCATCATCTTATCATGCCTCGAAGGGCAACATAGAACACCATTCCTCAGAACATAAGGGACAACATGTTCCCCAGAAGAAAGGGTTTCCGTTATCGGAGCCAGCGTCGGATCTTCACGTTGGTATTTCTCGATATCCCTAAAGAGCATGGGAGCATCTGTTAAGATGGCATTAACACCAGATAGTATGGACTCGGGAGGTGATGAACTGTCGACCGGTTCGTGGGTCTCGACGTCGTTGGAAAACATACGGCTGAGTCCATATGCGACAACATTTTCGGTACCTCTGATATGCCGGACATCGAATTGGAAGGCAGAAATACGGATGACCCAACGGGCTATACGACCAGTACGACGCGGCCTACCTAAGACCCTGCTTAAGGCTTGATTATCTGTCTCCAGGTCGAATTTGACATGTTCCAGATAGAGACGGAACTTCTCTAAGGCAAATAAGACTGCCAACCCGTCGAGCTCATAGATAGAATACTTGGCTTCTTGAGCCGATAGAGTCCTAGATGCATAGGCGATGGGTGCCTCCCTAGTTCAGTCTCTTGAAGAAGGACTGCAGCTACTGCTGACGACGACGCGTCGGTTTGGACGATGAATTTCTTCGAGAAATCAGGCATAGCAAGTACAGGGGCATTACAGAGAGCTAATTTAAGATCTTCAAAAGCGGCTTGTTGAGAAGGTTCCCACTCGAATTTGATGCCTTTCCTACGAAGAAGGTTTAAGGGCGCCGCTCTATTAGCGAAGTTAGGAATAAACTTCCTGAAGAAATTCACCATTCCAATGAACCTGGCGATACCTTTGATGTCCTTAGGTGGTTTCAAATCACGGATGGCCTGTGTTCTCGAATGATCGACTGCTACACCATCAGGTGAAACAATATGCCCTAGGAATGACATAGAGGGCTTAGCAAAGGCAACCTTGGACAACTTGACAGTTAACCCAGCCTTACGGAGGCGATCGAGAACTTCTCGCAGATGATCTAGATGTTCTTCAAAAGTCTCTGAAAATACGACGACATCATCCAAGTAGTGATATAAGTACTCAAATTTGATGTCGGAGAAGACCCTATCTAGTAGCCTAGTGAGTACAGCTGCTCCTGTGGGGAGCCCGAACGGCACGCGGTTGTATTCATACAAGTTCCAGTCCGTGGCAAACGCTGTAAGATGTTTAGACTCTTCGGCTAGAGGAATTTGATTGTAGGCTTGATTCAAGTCCAAGATAGTAAAGAACTTGGCCTTACGAAACCATGAAAAACAAGAATGAAGGTCAGGAAGGGGCACGGATTGCAACACCACCTTCCGATTGAGAGCCCTATAATCAATGACAGGCCTGAAGCCTCCTTGGGGTTTCGGGACTAGAAAAATAGGTGACGGATACGCCGACTTAGAGGGCCTAATAATACCGTCCTTCAACATCTGATCGATGATTTCTTTCAGAGCCTTCATTTTAGGTGGAGATAGCCTATATGGTGGAAAACGGACAGGAATCGAATCCGTGACCTCAATTTTGTATTCAATAAGGTCAGTAACACCAAGAGTATCAGAGAACACCTCTGGAAATGACTGACATAATTTACGAATACTATCAGCCTGCTCCTCAGGTAGATGTCTAAGGTCTAACAACATCTCATCCTGGGTAGGCGAAATAGATGAACATGATACAGAATTACACTTTAACAAGGGAATTTTACAATTGGACGCAAATTTGAATGTGCACGACCTACTCTGGAGATCGAGCACAAGACCAGTGTAAGAAATGAAGTCAGCTCCCAATATAATGGGGCAAGACAAGTGCTTAGCCACAAACAATTTGATTTTCCATGTAAATTTAAAAATACGAATTTTGGCATTTACAGAACCTAGAATTTCTAATGGAGATGAATTAGCCGAAACATATTGAACAGTAGATGAGCCATAGTCAGGTAATTTACAAACAGACTTCAATTTTGAATACCATTGGTCCGAAATAATCGAACAAACACTGCCTGAATCTAATAGAGCGGTTATAGGCTCGTTATTTAACTCAATCTTAAGAAAAGGAACAGGTGCGGGGGTATCCGCCGCAATCCTAAGACATTCTTTGGGGCATTCGAAAGATGGATTTGCAAATTGAACGTTCCCTGAATTCACGACCTTTTTGCCAGGGGCTGAGCCTTGGGAAGCAGAATTAGTCGACTCAGCCGAAGCCGCTAGTCACATTTTATTATTGGCATTGGTGGAATTTGCACCAGAAGTTGAGCAGGAGGGGGTGCTATTTGACTTTGGGCAATTCTTGGCGATATGTGAGAAAGCCCCACATTTAAAACAGCCTTGTGATGAACCAGCTCCATTATTTGCCCTACTAGACTTGATCAGTGGACACTTATTGCGAAGATGGTCAGGCGACCCGCAAGCATAACATTTACGAGGTGTGACTGATCGGCGAGGTGGAGGCCGAGTATTACTAAAAGAAGGCGGGGGTTCTTTCGCGACACGCAAGGAATCGGCGTATCTAACTCCTTCCGCTGAGGCGGCCAACGCATCAAGTTCAGAGAAAGTTTGCGGGCACCCCGCGAAACAGAAATATGACCTATAGGGTGGCGAAATTCCTTCTACAATAGCCTGTACAATCTGATCTTCAGGAAAATGAAGGGCAAACACCTTAGTATAAAACTTAATGTCTTGTATGAAATCAGCCAGATTTTCATCCAATCTCTGTACTCGATAATAGTACTTCTGATCCAGAGATGACCTCGCGCGGGCGGGAATAAAATTTGCAAGCAAGTGTGCATGAAAATCTTCAATAGATGACTGTTCGGCTATGGCTCTTACTATTTTGTCAGAGAGAATACCAATTGCATAAGGATAGATGATTTGGAAAATTTGACATGGAGAAAGAGAAAACACAAGGGCATGATCCTGAAATTCAACTAAAAATCTTTAAAATGAAATTACGTCACTGGTGGTATTAACGGAAAACTTAGAGATACCTCTGAGCAACATTGCCAATGGATGAGGCAAGCTGCTAAACCCGGGTGACATAGTAGGTAAAGGTTTCAATGGCAAGGAAGTTAATTCCGAACGTATATTATTCAACGATGCACGGCGTTCAGACTCGTTGTCCAATGGGGCAGAGGTTGTTTGAGCAGCGATGGTTTTCCTATTTACTTCTCCCTTAGGAGGCTCTTCCTCGCTACCTACATTCACTGTAGTGGGTAGATCGCTTTTGGGAGGAACCTCCCCAGTTAACAATTGAGTGACCTTGCTAGATAATTCAGAAATATTTTCAAGCAGCGTACTAGCTTCCTTCTTCTGAACGTCATTCAACTTTAGAGACAACAGATCGTTAACTCTATTTGAAAAATAAAACAGCCTGGCTTGCACACGCTTAATTTGATTAGGAGAAGGATCATTTTCATCAAAAAAACTAACTACAGATGCTAGCCCAGTAATATTCTCGACGATCGTGGAAAGAGAGTCGTCAATTTCTTTCTCTCCCAAGGTGGGGATGGAAATGGGCAAATCAAGGGACTCTCTAAGCTTGTTTGTGTCTACCGCAACCGTGCCTCCAGATTGCACATTTCTAATAGTCAATTCATAGATCAACTCCTCCTTGCGCAAATAGTTAAGATGGAGAACATCGCGAGGGCCGGGCATGATGACAGAACAATTTTGAAAATCTCAAAAAATTCCAGCAACTGAGAAAATTGTTAGAGTTCGGATCAAAACAATGTTTAGCCGTCAAAAGGGGCTAAAATGAGACCCATTCAACCACGCTCTGCTACCACTTGTTACCGTGTTTTTGCGGTAGTTATGCGTGAAAGAAGGTGCGGGGTGGTGAACAGGTCTCAAGCTACGAAAGTAAAATTAATTTAAAATTTAACAAGGTTATATTTTCTTTTCAAATTTAAGAAATAACAAGTACGGCAGGTACAGAGTAGCAAGGCAACAAAAGGTGCAATTACAGTATTTACAGTATTTGGGCTTCGAGCCCCGAATTCACACTTCTAGGGCAATTAGCCCAACTTTACTCAAAATAAGTTTTACCAGAGGGGCAGAAAACCCCATTCATGTTCAAGAGCACTTGCTCCAAATTACACAGAAAAGCCTCCACGGGGCATACAACACTTAATTTTCAAGAAAGAGCCACACGCTCTCAAACTTTAAGCCTCTCAAAGGCCACACCAAACTCCACCTTCAAGTTGTCCTCTCAGGACATAGACACAGGGGTAACATACCCAACCTACTGAGGTCAATTAAATGAAAAAGGGTAATTACATGACCTCTAAAATAACAATTTGAGAGGAGGCGATCTGCACTCCTAATGTATTTGTTTCAAAACCTAATTTGGCTCTAGGCCACTGATGCAAGGGCTAATACCATACTAAAGAGGTGACTTTAGAAAGAAACAAATTTACATAATGTTAAGGAAGAATAGGTTGAGAAAATAAGTTCACCTCAAAACAATATGAGTGGGAGCTCGAGAGGGTTAAGCACTCTCTATCCCAAAATGTAGTTTAAAAGATAGAATAGATACAAGTTTCTTTACATTTTAAGGAAGGTTACATAATGGAATAACTTCGGACCCGCCCCGAGAGTTAAACTGCTGAGCAAGCAAGAAAAGAAGTAATTAATCGGCCATTACCTGGTTGTTGACTGCCGCCGAAGAAAGAGGCGCTTCCCGCCCCCTGCTATGTACTTTACACACGAAAAGATGGAACAGAAGTGGCCCGGAGACCCTAAAATCAGCAGTTTATATACTCTCGCGGAAAGTTCGAGGCGTTAGGGGAATGAGAACACCCTCCCACAAACACTTTATTGGGTAGGATACAGCTACATATTCAAGTTGGGGGAAGATACATCCGATTGGTCAGAAATTAATAAAAGAAATTCGGGATTGGCTAAATACAAAACAAGGGGAAAGAGAGGGGTATACAGCCAACTTAAACAATAACAGAAAGAAATTTAACAAGAAACAAACTTTTGAAAAAAAAAATTTCTCCAAAAAAACAGTTCTTTCACGTCGCACTAGAGTGCACCATTGTAGTTTTTCAGTAGTGTCCTCTAGAAGAGAAAGTTCACACTTCTTACTACCGGTAAAACAAAAATACATCAAACGTGGCACAGTTCAAAAACTCCAAACTTTCCACGTAGTGACATCTTCCGAGAAACTTGAAAATTAATACCGTCGATAAAGTTCAAACTTCCTCCAGCAGAGGAGTTTCAATTGGCGCACATTTTAAATTAGCGGCGTGGAGGTGTACCGCCCGGTACAATCATAATTGAGAAGGTCTGAAAAAATATCAACCCTACCAGCATTTATAATTGCTTCAAAAAGTTCGGGTTGAAGCAAACCGAAAATTTGGAACAGTCATCAGAGCCGCCAAAATTTACGAATTTTGACTCAGGATGGGGACTTCTACCTAACTGTGGAGAGTTAACGTTTGAGGATTACGTTCAAGTTGACGATGACATCGGTGTCCACAGTGCCCTAACCGATGCTGAACTGTTGGATTTAGCCTCTCTGGCTGAGGACGAGGAAGAAAACTAAGAAGAATAACCGCCAATTGCAGTCAGATTGAGCGAGGCAAGGACATCTCTTCCTATCCTACGCTCCTACGCCCTCAGAACGTACACACGTGACGATTTCTTCTCAGCTCTCACCACTATCGAAAATTCATTCGACCATGAGATGGAAGTCACTCACTCAAAAGAAAATTACGGACATTTTTTCAAAATGAACATTTCTGTATAAACATTTCATAACTGTACAAATGTTGTGGAAGAAAGGAGTGAGTATAAGTGAAACTCTTGTTTATTTGAATTTTTCCTCCCTCTCTCTTGGTTACTTGAACTCCTATTATTTTGAACTCTCGGTAAATTGAACTTTTTCTCTGGTCCCTTGAGTTTCAAATTATCGAGAGTCGGCTGTACCAGGTGGTTCGCCCGCCCCTTGCGATCTAGTTTTATGCAACCCACCGGGTATTAAAAAAATCTGAAATACATCGTTCCTCTCAATAAACTGGGATAATATAACGAGATGTGTGCTTACGGGCTAAGAAATAGCAAGAATCGTGATCGCCACTATTAATTTATTATACGTACCCTAAAATGTACCTGTAAAACTAGCACAGATTTGAATAATAATAATAATAATAATAATAATCGTATGGCCTCAGCTACCGTGTGCAGACATTTCAATTTGACGCCATCTGGCTGTCTGCTCGTCAATTTCGACGTTCCGTTTTTCTCTAGGCCCCCACTAGGTGGCAGACCGAGTAAACCGAAACTCCCTTGGGTGTCTATGGCTGAGATTTAATTAATTTTGTCGGGTAAACATCAAATGTGTCACCAGAGATCTTTTACATGCCGACATCGTACGACATGGAGTGTCGAATGGACTTTTTTCCGCCCTTCAAAAATCCGACTACCTCTGCCGGGTTTGAACCCGCTATCTTGGGATCCGGAGGCCGACACTCTACCGCTGATCCACAGAGGCAGCACAGATTTGAAGGACATGTACCTCGCAACAGGAGACACACACTGTCCAGGAACAGGTATTGTGTATGAGGTGAACTGCCCGCTGCATGCAAGCCTCGCAATAGGTCACTTTACAGAGTCATGGTCGTAGATATGAAGGTGAACAGTGCTCGAGGGTGAGGAGTTTCGCATCGCACGCAAGTATTTTCTTATTTCTCAGCCAGATGTCTGGGATATGGCAAGGTTGCATACTTAATAGTTTCCACAGACTGATTTTTTTTTGGCCCTCAGAAGAACTGTTGGTATGGAAATGGGTTGGAAAGGGCTAGGGAACATGTGACAAAATTTCAGATACCTACGTCGGACCTTCTCGAACTGACGACCTCCGTGGTCGATACCGAGCTGCGCGCGATGTTCTAAGAACCCTCTGGCACGCTGCAACATCTCCGGCGTAACGGACCAGCATGCTTCGGTGATGAGCTTTCTAAGGTGAACAGGATCGGCCAGACCCTGTTGTTTTACATGGCCTAACAGAAGAAAAAATCCAGCGAAGTGATCGCGCGATCTGGCGTGCCATGGGACAGGTTCTCCACTTCCTATCCGTTTTTCAGGATAAGTCACAAGCAGAGGGTTGCGGACGACATCCGGCGAATGCGGCGGAGCTCCGTCATGTTGAAACCAAACGCAGTGGCCTTCGGCACAAAGGCTTCTGGGTTCAATTATCAGCGCATCTAGCTAGTTCCTCTAGCTCTGAGACTGGGTGTTTGCATTCGGATTAATACACATATAAGTACAAACTACTACATCGACAGCCAATAGTAAATGAGTGACCGACAGAACGACATCGAACCTGCCGGTTGCCATGACAACGTCTATAGCTGCTTGCCAGCAGGGAAGTAAAGAACGCCATTTTCGTAGTAATTCCTGTAAACTTGTGGTTGTTCCTTGTAAAGAAAGCGAGACAGACATCAAGCTGCCATTCTGCGGGATATTTGAGGAATATCGTTGAAGGTTACAATCGTCCTCGAATAGCACTCCGTGCGGCTGTTAATGTTTGAACATTTCCGCGGGCTGTAGCCCATTATTTCACACCGTAAGGTGCTTTCTGGCATTTGATGTAATATTTAGTTTATTTCTTTTCTACTTATGTTTTCCGCTTTAATTTCTTACCTCTTTCCTGCCTACTTAGGCTTAAGTTTTAACACCATAGGTCATCTTCTCATCCTGCGCCTAAATTTCTCTACTGTTACCGCCTCCTTATATCAGTAACTCATATCTTCACAATCTGGTGACGGACATTTCATTTTCCAATACTTCCACTTGGTATTTACATATGTCATCCATCCGGGTTTCCCCAGTTATATCCCTATTTTGCATTATTTTGAGCTTTCTTGTCTGTAGTACTTTCCCGTACGTATGTGAGTGCTAATCCCCAAACGTGGACACTCGTTCCTTTGAGGAAAATATCAAGCTGTTCAAATGCAGGCTATAACTTTTTTCCCCGGGAAAATCACGAAATGTGAAGGCAATTTGAATGACTTTTTCAGACCTTCGTTTCAGGGCAACTGCTGGCTAAACGATAAGTCGTATCAAGGAGCAGATTACACATTCGCTACTCATTTTTTTGAGATATTCAACTTTGGGCCTATGGCTATTGTCGTATCTCGATTCTTTATACGTTAGATAGCGCTGTATTTCTCGATTATAATCAAATGTCTACAACTCGATTATGATTGTCATTAGGGAAATGGGCCCTCACTTATAATGATAGTTCCCCATCACTATTGCGAATGACAGTTGTCATGTGGGCCTGCCGTTATAGTAGGAAATCCCGAACTCGACTGCGAATGGCAGTAGGAAATGTGGGCCTGCCGTTATCATAGAAACTTTCCCAGTGCCCATCTTACATCGGAAACAACTTATGGCATCCACCCTGTTTTGTTTCTCGGATAGCCCTAAGAGACATGCAATTTAATACATCTTAATAATTGCCCGTACAATATTTTACGCAGAAATCCGTATATACAGGGTAGAATACCGTAGCGAAGCGCAGGTACACTTGCAAGTTATTAATATTGAATGGAAGTGATTAATTTAAGTTGTAGTAGTAGTTACAATTAAAAGGAGCAATAATCCTATTTAAAACTAAGGATGAAATACTGATTTTAGTTTCAATTTGACTCTGATACGGATTATTGTAACAATGAAAAATGGAAATCCACCGCCTATTTCCAATCATTGGAGAGGGTCAGAAATGGGATGAATGAAGCCCCCATCTAGCGGCGAGGATAGGAATTGTGCCGGTTGCCGAAGCCTGTCGCACTCCTCCGGGGTAATGATTAATGAATGACAGGTGAAATGAAGTGATATTGGAGAATGTTGCTGGAATAGAATATGACAGGGAAAACCGGAGTACCCGCAGAAAAACCTATCCCGTCTCTGCTTTGTCCAGCACAAATCTGACATGGAGTGACAGTGATTTGAACCACGGAACCCAGCTGTGAGAGACCGGCGTGCTGCCACCTGAGCCACGGAGGCTCACGGATTATTGTAGTGACTCTTCGATTAATATTCTAGTAATATCGTGAAATAATACAGGACGGTTAATTTAGATCCACAAAGGGAATAAAATATCATCGAATTATGCGCGATACATCGACGTGAGAAGAAGTATTTCGTGGGAGCTGTGTGACAGGCGAACGCTTAGAGCGGTCAGTGGTGTCCTGACGAGTCCATTATCGATCATTAGCAATCTCATCGACTTAACTCTCCACTAAGCCTCACAGCTCGTCAGCACAGCTGCAAATGCCTGAGAATATTCCCACAACAGAGCGGGCTCATCTACATGTTAACCGCAGGTCGTCATCTGGCTGGAAAATCTCAGCTTCGCATGGGAAGGCAGGACTGCCAGTTACTTTGTTTCTTTGTGCTCTTTGCTCTCAGAAATGCTTTCTGCTGCTTAAATTATTTATAGCAGCACAGGTCTCATTCAGTTACGTTACTATCATTCAAAAAAGACATGAAAGCAACTACGTTGCCAAAGTGGAGGAAATGAATTCGAATATAACACAAAGAGCTTAGAAGGGTGCAGTTTTTTAATTCCCTTACATCAATGTTGGTTTGAGTCGGTTCAATGGAGCAAGCCTTGGAAAGTTTTAAACTGGAAAACGTAGTCGAACATATCTGATTTATTTAAAGAAAAGTATGTATAATATACACACTCGGACTCGGGGAATATAAAATTATACATCAAAATCATTTAACATCGAAGTGATTGTACGGCAAATGTGGACATTTCTTCACAAGTTTCACAAGATTATAAATACTCCCTATGTGGATCTCTGGTAGTGTGTCGGTCGCCGGATCGGAAAATATCAGGTTCAAACCCGGCAGAGGTAGTCGGATTTTCGAAGAGCGGATAAAATGTCCAGTCGATACTCCATGTCGTACGATGTCGGCATGTAAAAGATCTCTGGTGACTCATTTGGTATTCAGCCTACAAAATCAACTAAAACTCAGCCATAGACGCCCAAGGGAGATTCGGTATACTCTGCCATGTAGCAGGGCTAGAATAAAACGGAACGTCGAAATTCACGAGCAAGCAGCTAAAAGAGACAAATTGAAATGCTTGCACATGGTAGCTGAGGCCATACGATTATTGTTATCAGAACTAGCAAATGTATCCGTGATTCGCTACTGTATTCTACATTGTTGTGATAACGGCAGCCTCACGTGCCTACTACCGTTCACAATCGAGTTGGGAAGTTTACATTATGATGGAATGCCCCATTGCCTAAGGCGGTGTCATAATCGATTTGGGAAGTTTTCGTTACAATCGCAGGCCCCCTTTCCTACTTCCAGACAGATTAAATTTGAGGAGTTTTTATTATTATATGATAGTCAAAATTGAACATCGCTGTTATCGTTGTAATGAGAGGCCCCTTTTCATACTACCAGCCAGCTTACTGCCAGTCACACCGAGTTGATGATTTTCCATTAAAATAACAGGCCATTATGCCTAATGTCAGTCACATTTTAGACGGGTACATTTGTTTATAATGGCGGCACCCTTACCAAAACAAAAACACAATCGCGTAGGGGAAATTTGAACAAAACTGCATGCTCCCTTGTCTTCTGCAAATCGAATCAAGAACGGAATATTCATTACAATGATGGGCCCTTCTTACTAATGACACTTACTCAAGAGTTGGAGGAGGACTCCATTCCTACTGCCAGTCAAAGTCGATGATTACAATAGGAGACACACCCTTTCTTGATCACTACAAATCGACATCAATGAATATATAGGATAGATCGACATACAAAAGTATATGCATGTTTACAATATTGCATACCTTCATTTACAGATTAACTGCTGCTAAACGATACGTCATATCGACGAACGGATTGTACCATAAGACGCCGTATTTAGCGGTACAAATGGCTGGTCCTACGATATTTTGTCGTATCTCATATATCCGTGGGTCAGATTGAGTTAGAAACGTTGAATAGTGTGAAATTTAGACAAGATTTTCTCACGGTGCATTACTTTTCGGATAATTATATGACAGCCAGCTACAAACATAGCATTTGGCTCATATATGGCCACTGTGAGGGCCGATGATCGTGTGGAATTAGATGATACTATCTTTCCTATAAGTGATTCAAAGTATGAATTATGCGTGTGTATGTATCTTTAGTCCTCAGCCCGAAGGCTGGTTGGATCCTCAACAGCTCCGCCATCAGCTGTCATAGATGGCCTAGGCATCACTGAAGAGGCGCACTAGAGAAATGAGGAGTGAGGTAGTTTCCCGTTGCTTTCCTCACTGAGCCAGAAGTTGCTATTACATATCAGTCTGCCAAGCCCACCGAAATGCATGCACCAACCGACCCTATGAGCAATATTTTCACACCATTCATAGCAGGGACTGGCTGCAGAAGAAATGGCATTACTAGCATCACTCATACCTCAGTCACTTTCATTTTGTCAAAGCCAAGGATAAAGCTGAGACAGATCAATGAAAGTAACAAGATTGCTCTAGGCCATACCAGAAGACATAGTGCACTGTAAACACTAGGTCCTGCCAGCAAAGGCATAAGTGCAAAATCTATTTACTAATTGAGAAAGAGACAAATCCAACATACACGGTATAGAGATACAACAAAAGGTCATAGGGCCAATGTTGTACATGACTCCAGTTTGAACGGAGATTATGACATCCGTTTTGTGATAGGACTTACCGATTAGCCACGACATACCTTGAAACGAAGGTCTGCACCGTCATTAAAGTTGCCTCCATAATTCGATATTCTTCGGGGACAAAACGTAAATTATTTAAAGATCTGGGAAGTTTTCCGTCGGTTACAGGCTGAAACGTATAATTTTGCCAAATTTCAATTTTCTAGTTCGTCTGGCAGATTGTGCTGCAATCTTGATTTTGGGGGAGGAGGTAAAACTTAGGACATTCAGGAAACTAAAGCCGGAAAGTCATGCCGATGGTCATTATTACCCCCTTGAACGGATAGCTGTACGTAAAAAGGTCAATGTACAGACACAGGGTCGTTACGATTTTATTTATATAGATAGATAAGGAATCTGCTCCACATATAACACCTTTTGGGCTATGTCGGCTGGACTTAGCCTTCAAAACCGACCGTTCGTGATATCTCCCTTATCAATCCTCTTGTTGAAAAAATGCACTTGTGATTTACAAGTTTTAGAAATAGATTTCCTTTAAGGTTGGTCGATTTCCAGTCTGGTTGATCTTGTACATATTATGGGAGAGTAAAATCGCTGTTTCATTTCCCTGTAAACCCCCAGTCCATTCCGGGAATTTGAAATGGTACGAACCTTAAAACTTAACTTTGGACAGGCGGATGCTAAATATAAAGTTTATTTGAAGTATCTTCAGTAGTTTTCAAGTTATAAGAAATGCGCTTTACACGCACCAACTCTTAAGTCCGGTGGGACTTGTACCGAAAAATGGTCCGTTAGTGAGATCTCCCTTATTAATCCTCATATCGAAATTATGTATGTGAGAAAATATTTTAGAAATTTGATTTCCATTACGGGTGGTAGATTTCCATTAATTTTGGATGTGCATATTTTGCGGGAGTGCAAAGTCTTGGTTTCGGTTTGGGATAACCCCCCAGTAACTTTAGGTGCTCAGAAATAATATTGGCACTAAAACCTACACATGGACAGGTGAATTCTAAATATGAAGTTTGGTAGACATATATCCAGTAGTTTTCAGGTTATATGAACAAACAGACAAACAGACAAACTGACAATCCGACAAATCGACAAACAGACACCAAAGCTAAAAAAATATGCAGATGGTCATTATTACACCTGCAACGGGAAAGTGTAGGGAAATATCGCCAAAATACACATGGTTTTTAGAATTTTATTTACATACATAGAAGATAACTGATAAGCATGGCCACGTTTATAAGTGCTCACTGTGAATGCGAGATTTACTGCATCTAAGCTGTTTTGAAATATTTTCTCGTATCTCCCATATTTATTGCTTCGATTGACTTAGGATGTTTGCATAGAGTGAAATTTTGGTGCATTTTTAATAATTTACATTATTTTTCGCATATTTATGTGGAAGCTAAAGATCTTGAAATTTGGATCGCATATAGCCATTAGCCGTGTCAATGGTCTTGCTGAATTCAATAACTCTATCTTTCCTATAGGTGCAACATACTATGAATATACGTGTAAAAAGAACAACATTTACGAACAATGGAGAAATACATCTAAATCTAAAGTATAAGGGAGAGAGACGACAAAAATTCATAGGACCAATGTTGCAGATCACTCCAATTTGAGCAGAGAATGTACCGTCCATTTTGTGATACGACTTACCGTTTATCCACGAAGTGCCTTGAAATGAAGGTCTTCTTCGTCATTAAAAATGCTTCCATAATTTGATATTCATCGGGGATTCTTAGATAAACACATAAGAGAATGACTTAAGCCTAATGAGGCAAGACAGAGGCAAGAAATTGAAGCGGAAAACAGAAGTAGAATAGAAATACGGTAAGATGATAGCAAATACCAGAAAACACCTCACGGTGTGAAATAATGGGCAACACTCTTCACTATTGTTCAAATATTAACAACGTCCCTTAGTGCGATCCGAAGACAATTGTAGCCTCGAACGGTATTCCGCCAATATCTCGAAAAATGGCCGTTTACGGTCTCTCTTGCTTTCTACTCAAGGAAGAACCACGAGTTTACAGGAATGATGACGAAAATGGCAATATGTTACTTGCCTGCTGGCAAGCCGTCAGAGATGTTGCTATGGTAACCTGAAGGTTCGTTATTGGTCTACCGGTCACTCAATGCAGAGCATGAGACCCGCAGAAAATAGGATTTTTCTTCGTCATTTGAAGAGTGAGCGAAATTATGTACATAATACAATTTGTTTATAATGAAGGCTCGTTCCACATGTAGTCCACGGATTTTACAGTAAATCAACAGTGTAAGACAAAATGGAAGAAAAATGTTCTGGTTTTCCTATAAATCCCCCGTTTATTCAGACATTTTTAAGTCATATGCATACTGATACCTTCCTTGCGATGAGTATACTCTAAATATGAAGTTTGGTTGAGATCTATCCAGCCATTTCACTGTGATGGTGGAACAAAGAGACAAACAGACAGAGACGAAAAATCAAAACCACTGACACGGTCTTGAGTTAACCTAAGACGGATAAATATCTAAGAAATTGGCCAAACAAACGAAACTACAGACAGCGGAACCTCTACAGCTTTATTTATATAGACTTATGCATATCGGCGATGCAACTATAAAAACTGTTATGTGATAATATTTCAACTTATAACTCTGACCAGCAATGTTCTGCCATCTAAGGTTCAGTATTGCATGAACTATATAAACGATTTTTCGTTCTAAGTGATACATGTGCTGCTGGTCAGTATTCCTCCTCCCAACATTGTCCATAGCGGTATTTCGAGGCGCAACGGGAATCTACTTTATATGACGAACTCTGAGCAACCACGACGAGGACGTACTGACCGAATGTAAAACGGACTACTTTAAAGAAGGAAGTCATATTTTCCAGTTAATTTACGCTATGTAAATTATACCATTATATTGTAGAAAGACGTTCCTGAATTTTTAGACAAGCTACAGGAAACCAACACAAAGAATTATGCTACGTACATTGCCTTGGGAAAAAGAAAACTGATGATTTAAAAAAAGAGGCTATGCTCTCCAGCTACACGAATAATCACCGCACGCGTATGTAGTCGATGATTTATGCTATCTACGATCACCTGTAGATATTAGACTGGAAACGAAAGACACGCATTGTATTGTTACATCTTATGACTAGTCTGACTTCTGGCTCCATGCCTGATTGGACAGTGTATTGACTTTTGGGATCGATTCTCCGCCGGTCATTGGATCAATGTTGTAAATTATTAACATATAATTTAGCTCTCGGGCTGGGTGTGATGTGTTGTCCCCAATATTCCTGTAGCTCAAATACCACATCATCATCATCCGTTATATTAACATGCTGTGTCGTATACACAGAAGCTATTGCCCAGCTTCGTCAGAGGCTCTGCATTACGATGGCTCCTCTAGTCTAATAAGAATCGCATTGCACAAAATAATTATGAGCGCAAGATAACCAAAAGTATAAACAGTACGGTGCACTCCATATTTGTGTAACTATGCTGTCAAATTATGGACACGGAAGGCGTCAGATGCAGGTGATGATAAATTGGCATCCTGAGGGCAGTAAAATGAAGATACATGAACCTTAGATGAAGATGGCAGACTCTCGGCGAAATCCAGACGCCGCATTTTTCAATACATCGGCCATGTGATACTATGTGATGGCACTAGACTTGTAAGTTGAACATCCGGGAAATAGACAAGAGAAGCTGGTCAGAGTAAGAACACCAACGAGATGGCTGGACGAAATCAAAGATGTCACCGGTAAACCACTTTAGGTGTCTCGTGGAGGAACAGTAAATCGGTTTGTGTGGAGAATGGGATCAAAAGCTCACGATTTCCCAGGAATGAGAAAATCAAGTTAATATAGAGAAATAAATGTGTGTGGTTTAGAATATGATAGTTGTGCTAGTATAAAGTATACAAAATAATGTAAAAGTGTACGGTGTTCTGCGTATTAATACAAATTTCCGCCGAAGTGAAGCCCATGCAGTATTAATGATGGACACCTCTATAAAGAAGAAAGCGGTAGTGCTCACTGTAAAAAGGGAATTGCTACGGCTCAGTACAGATAATAATATTATTTGTTTTACGTCCCACTAACTACTCTTTTACGGTTTTTGGAGACGCCCAGGTGCCGGAATTTAGTACCGCAGGAGTTCCTTTACTTGCCAGTAAATCAACCGACACGAGGCTGACGTATTTGAGCACCATCAAATACCACCGGACTGAGACAGGATGGAACCTGCCAAGTTGGGCCCAGAAGGCCAGCGCCTTGACCGTCTGAGCTACTTAGCCCGGCACCAGTTCAGATAAGTGAAGAAATACCATGCACTGTTCTGGCGGGAGGACGACTACTACTTCCTTGTTTTGATAAGCGTGTGTCTAATTGTTACTGCGTCTACATAAAGTGAACGAAAAATGAACAATTTCACAGTTCCCTCGTTGGAAGTTCTAGTTAACATCTTCATTGATTTCTTGAAAACTCCTGTGTGATCTGCCCTGTACATGGTTCTTTTGCGTGACGTAAGGTGCTGAATACAGCAACGTTTTGCATACGCTGGAATATCTGCAGTAGTAGCAGCATGATCAAGACACCATCGGTGGAAACTTCGTTGATAACGAAAGATAGAAGATGGAAATATTAATGATGGTATAACAATACATGGCCTAGATACTGAAAATTTCGCTCTAGTGGTAGACAACTGCACTAATCAAAACAAGATTGTATTGAAAATGAGGTGGTTGAACTCTTTCTGAACAACTCACCGAAATCAGTTTGAAGTTACGATCATTTTGTGTACCCCGCGTACTCCAACTGGTACACGTACCGCACTTTGAATACCACTGCTTTAGAGCATATTCTATTTGGCTTTACCTACGGTACACGATGCCCAAATATACTTTGCGTCAGGTTTAAATGAGAAGTTTTATAGCGTGCTCTTAGTGACGAGACAGGACGAGATTTCTGTCGATTGCTTATTCAGACTCTCATATATACCGTAAAGAGTGCATGCTATTTCTTCACTTATCTGTACTGAGACGTAGCCATTCCCTTTTTATAGCGTGCACCACCACTTTCCTCTATATATAGGTGTCCATCATTAATACTTCATGGGCTTCACTTCGGCGGAAATTTGTATTAATATGCAGTACACCGTACACTTTTACATTACTTTTGTGTATACAAGCAAAGCTATCATATTCTAAACCACCCACATTTATTCCTCTACATTAACTTGCTTTTCTGATTCCTGGGAAATCGTGGAACATAAGAATCCAATGGTCGAATAATTGGGCTATCATTAAGCACTGAAAACACCAGAAACATTTCTTCGGCCATTGCTCACCGCTCACTTTTGGGGCTTTTTCTCTAAACTTTACTTTGAACGAGTTCCGAGGTTTCCTTTGCCCAGTGACGATACACACCTGCTGCTTGCCCGTAATCTCGGTGACGGTGGTTTCATTCCTGATGTTGCAGCGGTGAAGGGCATACGACCTCTTACCCGGACACAATTCTTTCATGTCTCAGTGCGTACATGTGCTCTGAGCGAGCGGGATAAGCTGCAGAAGATAATGATGATAACGATGATGAGTATAGTTCATATTATTTGGCATCCAGCAACAATCAGCAACAACAGGAAAAAAGCAGTCCAGACAGCCTATTTGTCATTAGTACGGCCAATACTGTTGTACGGGCTTCCTTCCTGGCACCCTAATACAGTGCAGAACATGATGAAACTAGAGGGAGTTCAATGCCGAGCAGAACGACTAATTACTCAACACGGTCATTTAAATACAGCCAGGTCACTTCCCCCCATAACAACCCTCTGTAAACAAATAGATATTGTTTTCCTGAGAAAATCCCTCGCAGGTAACATTCATACAAACCCTTTCAACCGCTTACAGCTGAACTATCGCTCCGTTCAAAGAGGTCGAGGTGTCTCCCTTTTCCCTCCATTTGCAAGAACAGTATCAAACAAAGTGGCTTCTTTAATCGTTCTGCTCGGCTGTGGAATGAACTCCCACCCCAGATAAAAAAACTACCTCCAGAGAAATTTTCTAAAGAGGTAAAAAGGATGTATATATAATGAAACCTTCTGTACATAATATAATTTTTCTACTGCGTGAATGTTCAGTACGAGTGGGAGGACGGATGAAAGTTTATGGGATCCCGAGTGAGTGAGACTGTATGTGGATAGGAGTAGCCAGCCTAGCTAAAGTATAAGTGACGATTCTAGTGTGTGTGTGTGTGTGTGTGTGTGTGTGTGTGTGTGTGTGTGTGTGTGTGTGTGTGTGTGTGTGTGTGTGTGTGTGTGTGTGTGTGTGTGCGCGCGTGTGTGTGTCGAATTACTTGAATGTTGAACAGGTTTTGTGAGTATTATGTAAATATGCATTGTAAATACGGTAACTGTAAATAAGCACACTATGTAGAATGTAATTGTATATTTGAATATAATAATTTTAAGGGTGATGGAGGCACTTTTGTGTATGTGGGGCTATGCCCTTTCTACATCCACCATCCATAAATTGTACCTACAATTAATGGAAAATATATAATAATAATAATAATAATAATAATAATAATAATAATAATAATAATAATAATAATAATAATAATAATAATAATAATAATAATAATATAAGCCTACTCGTACTTCAAGGGGTACGAAGGTAAAACAGTTGGATTCTGGGGGTACGCCAGACAAAACTTTGGAATACCACTGCTCTAAAGCATTCATGATATGGGCACATATTTAGAACTAGGGCATGAGTGGTACTACTGTGGCATTCAATGTGACTTTTAGCGCCTCCGCTAGCAAGTCAATGTACCGCTTGGGAGTAGTTTGCTCGTAGAGTCGGAATAATACTCCCCACAGCTGCATGTGCGAGAAAATTAACCACTGAATATTTGGACCCTGCATGGAATGAAGCATTACTGTGTCAGAAGTTTGGCGCACATGTAAAATACTCTAATATTTTGTTAAGCTAAGTAACGCTGCAAGTGAAGAATACTCTGCAGTCAAACACAGTAAGAAATATGACTGGTCCTATGTTGAAAATAACTGAAGGCCAGGTCTCTTAGGATGTTAGCACAATTTGTATTTTGTCCTGGGAGTAAATGACACGTAAGACTGGCACACAAGCACTTTACATCAATGAATAAAACACATTTTATTTATTCTGTATACAGTACTTTGTACAAAATATTCTGTTTATTAAATCAATGTAATTGTTATGGTTAGGTAGCTAGGAAATATTTTTCAATGTTGTAGTATTAAAGTGAAATCAAAATGCGTAAATGATATTTTGTATTGTATAGTAGCATTATATTTGTAGTATATTTGATTTATGAAACGGTGAGTTCCTTGTCTGGAAGGTCAGAGTGTCCCGAGTTCAATTCGCTGCTGGTCTGAAGTTTGTAATCCCGTCTTATTAACTCCTCCGAATCGGGGTCTGGGAAAATGTGCTAGCACATCTCTTCATTCACCCAAAGCTGTACGCTACCAAATACCATAGGAAAAAATAACAGCGAAAACATCCCTCCACGAAAGGTCGGCATCAGAAAATGCATCAGGCCGTTGTACCAGGCTTTAATCCGCATATAATGCCGACCTCAAAGTTAATTAATTAAGAAAAATAATAATCTGACTTTGCGAACAAATGTATCAATAACTATAGCCCTAACGCGGACTCTAATCGCCGTTTATACGCAAACAAGGCCATGTCTTTTCTACAGTCTGTCCTGTAGAACGCAAGCCGTAAATACGTATTTGTTGCTTTAATAATAATAATAATAATAATAATAATAATAATAATAATAATAATAATAATAATAATAATAATAATAATAATAATAATGTTGTATTTGTTGTTGTTTGGGTCATCAGTTCACAGACAGGTGTGATGCAGTTTCGATACCACCCTATCTTGTGTTAAACTTTTCGTTACTACGTAACTACTACATCCTATATCTACACTATTCTGTTCGTCATTATCATACCTTGGTCTACCCCTGTCGTTTTTGCTACATTTATCTCCCTCAAAAACTAACTTAAAAAGACCTGGGTGTCGTAAGATGTGCCCTATTATTCTATCTCTTTCTTCTGGTAAAATTTCGCCAAATCGTTTTCCTCACACCAATTCCATTCAATATCCCTTCACTTGTGATTCCATCTACCGATCTCACCTTCACCATTCTTCTGTAACACCACATTTCAATGGCTTCTATTTTCTTTCTGATATAGTTTTAGTTCATGTTTCACTACCATACAATGCCACGCTCCAAACGAAAGTCTCCAAAAACGTCTTTCTAATTCCTATATGATGATGATGATGATGCTTGTTGCTTGCAGGAGCCTAACATCTAGGTCATTGGCCCCTAACGATACGAGCTGAAATGAATAATAATAATAATAATAATAATAATAATAATACAAATGGAAGGATTCCAAGGGAGGAAGGAAAAGAAAACAGGCACAAAGTGGACTGAAGACAGGAAAAAGAAGCACAATGAAACAATGAAAGAATACTGGACGAAAAGGAAACAACAACTAAGGAGGAAGAATTGAAATTGTAACGTGGTCCTTAGTAAGCCGGAACGCAATAATAATAATAATAATAATAATAATAATAATAATAATAATAATAATAATAATAATAATAATAATAATAATAATAATAATAATAATGATAATAATAATAATAATAATAATAATAATAATACATTATTATTATAGACTGTTATGCCTTTCAGCGTTCAGTCTGCAAACCTCTGTGAATTTACTAAACGTCGCCAAAATCCTCGATTTGCAACTAGTGTTGTGGCCTCATTTAGTTCTATACCTCTTATCTTTAAATCGTTAGAAAGTGAGTCTAACCATCGTCGTCTTGTTCTCCCTCTACTTCTCTTACCCTCCGTAGCAGAGTCCATTTTCTCCTAGGTAACCTATCCTCCTCCATTCGCCTCCCATGACCCCACCACCGAAGCCGGTTTATGCGTACAGCTTCATCCAACGAGTTCATTCCTAAATTAGCCTTTATCTCCTCATTCCGAGTACCATCCTGCCATTGTTCCCACCTGTTTGTACCAGCAATCATTCTTGCTACTTTCATGTCTGTTACTTCTAACTTATGAATAAGATATCCTGAGTCCACCCAGCTTTCGCTCCCGTAAATCAAAGTTGGTCTGAAAACAGACCAATGTAAAGATAGTTTCGTCTGGGAGCTGACTTCCTTCTTACAGAATACTGCTGATCGCAACTGCGACCACACTGCACTATCTTTACTACACCTTGATTCAATCTCACTTACTATATTACCATCCTGGGAGAACACCCAACCTAAATACTTGAAATGATCAACCTGTTCTAGCTTTGTATCACCAATCTGACATTCAATTCTGTTGAATTTCTTACCTACTGACATCAATTTAGTCTTCGAGAGGCTAATTTTCATACCACACTCATTGCACCTATTTTCGAGTTCCAAGATATTAGACTGCAGGCTTTCGGCACAGTCTGCTAGTAAGACCTAGTCGTCAGCATAGGCCAAACTGCTTATTACATTTCCACCTAACTGAATACCTCCCCGCCATTTTATACCTTTCAGCAGATGATCCATGTAAAATACGAACAGCAAAGGTGAAAGATTACAGCCTTGTCTAACACCTGTAAGTACCCTGAACCAAGAACTCATTCTACCATCAATTCTCACTGAAGCCCAATTGTCAACAGAAATGCCTTTGATTGATTTTAATAATCTACCTGTTGAGTTTGTAACATATTTGAAATTAAATTTAATATGATAGGGTTGGCAGTAGAGAGAGATGTCTGGGTTAGAGAGTGTGTGTGGGTGTTGAAAAAATGTGAATGGCTGACATAAAGAAGTGCTTGTTTTTTCTTCTGAATAAATAGTAAAAATATATAATTTCAGCGGGGTGTTTTCTGATTTTTAATTGGTGAACCTAACAATTACTTGGCGACCGGGACAGGACATCATTAACAAAGGAAGACCCCGTGAAAAATAAAGATGGAAAACCTCAGGAAAGCAAGGACCGTAAAGCGGCGGTTATTTACACGAGTATACAACGAGGTTATGTCATCGTTACAAGACGGTGAACCAGACACAGAAGAAATTCAGGCACAACTAGAAATCCTTCAAGAAAGGTATGATACTATCGCTAATTTAGATGGATTGGTATTTCAACAGATGATAGATGATAATTGTGAGGTTGATCAAATAGCAGATGAGGAAGAATCAACTGGTTAATATAGACGTAAATTCTTGAGCTGTAGGGCTAAAGCAACAAGATTTTTGAATACCACTGTGCCGGCTTCCTCTACCCAAAGTGTAGCAAATAAAAATAAAGTTGAAAGAAAGAAACACAGGCTTCCAAAAATAGAATTGAAGAAGTTTTCTGGGGAAATAATTGACAGGTTATATTTTTGAAGTCAGTTCCGTAAAATACACGAAGATAAGGACATGGGGGAGGAAGATAAATTCCAGTATCTCATTCAAGCTATGATAGAAGGTTCTAGAGCGTACGAGTTAGTCACAAGTTTCCCCCCGGCTGCCGACAATTATCATAAAGCGATAGACAGTCTTCAAGCTCGATTTGGTAGGGAGGACTTGCAGGTAGAATTTTGCGTTCGTGAACTACTGAAGCTAGTTTTAACCAATGCAGTAAATTCCACAGAAAAACCAACACTTATTAGCTTATATGATAAATTAGAATCACATCTCAGGTATCTGGAAAGTTTAGGAATTACTACAGAAAAGTGCACTGCAATGCTATACCCCTTAATTGAATCATCCTTGCCAGAAAACTTACTAAGGGCCTGGCAAAGGAATACTTCTTTCAGATGTGATTCTGTCTCCAAAGATGGTTTGAAACAGCTCATGGCTTTTCTCCAAAGTGAAGCTGTTAGTGAGGAAAGAATTTCATCAGCAATGAAAGGGTTCAACATTAATACATCCCAAGGGCTCAAGATTAAGGGAGGCAAAAAACCAAGGGAAGCCGCTGAACCAAATGTCCCCACCGCTTCTGCCTTGCTATCTACTGATATTTCTAAAAGACAGGAGTGTATATTTTGTCTTAAACCTCATTCAAGTTCGGAATGCATTAAAGCTCAACAAATGACTGTGGAGGAAAGAACGAAAATCTTGAGTAACAAGCACTGTTGTGTTAATTGTTTAAAGAGAGCTCATCAAAGTAAAGCTTGTAAATACATTATTAGATGTATTGTTTGTGGTGGGAAGCATGTCGTACTAATGTGTTATAAACTTGGTGACAAAGACAAAGAAAGTGTTTCCAAAAATAATTCTGAGGGAGAAAGAAAGTCGATTAGTGAGGATGCCACTCGTGTAGGTAAGACTATGGCTAACGTCTCTTGTTCTCCTGAGGTATATTTGCAAACTCTGGCAGTTGTTGTTAAGGGTAAGAGTAAACAAAAAACAGTGCGAGCGATCATTGATACCGGGTCTACTAAATCTTACATTGTGCGTGGCCTAGCTGAACAAATGGGGTACCAGTCAGTCGGAAAGGAAACTCTAATACACTCTTTGTTTGGTGGAGTACGTTCCCAAGAGGTAAAGCATGATTGTTACAACATAAGTTTAAGAATATTAGAAGGAAACTATTCCAAGGAACTGCAAGTTTTGAGCCAAGAAATAATTTGTGAAGATGTTCCATATGTTAGGAATGGTACTTGGAGTAATGAGATAAAGGATCTGAAGATTTGTTTAACAGACGTACAAGACCGAGGACCCATACAGATTCTACTGGGGGCAGATGTCACAGGTGAATTGCTTACTGGGAGGACACATCAACTAAAATGTGGTCTAGTTCTAGTTGATACTGTTCTAGGGTGGACACTAATGGGAAAAATTACAAGTAATAAACCTAGAAGGGATGCAGCGTCACTGTTGGTGACATCATTGTTTTCAAAGCAAACAAAAATTTGTGATCTCTGGGACTTATAAATTCTTGGAATTACTGATCCTGCAGAAAAGGAATCTACCATCGAGAAGAATGAACGAGTTAGGAAGAATTTCCTTGAGACTGTGAGGCTGAATGAAGACAACAGATATGAAGTGTGTCTACCTTTGAGCGAGCAACATCCACCTCTTCCGGACAATAGCGAAATAGCTCAGCGCAGATTGGAGACAGTCACCATGAAACTACAAGCTGAATAACATTACGGGGGATATGATGGAGTCTTACAAGATTGGATGGGGCAAGGAATTATTGCAATGGTATCCGAAGAAGAGCTGGCGAATGGCGGACACTATTTACCACATCGACCTGTCTTGAAAGAGAACAGCACCACCAAGATAAGACCTGTATTTTACGCCTCTGCGAAACAGAGGAACGATCCTTCTCTAAATGATTGCATTGAAAAAGGACCTAACCTTATAGAGTTGATTCCTAATTCATTACTGAAGTTCAGAGAAAATGATATTGGAGTCATCGCAGACATAGAAAAGGCATTTCTCCAAATAAGCGTCCATCCTAGAGACCGTGACTTTCTAAGATTTTTGGTGGGATAAGGAAAGTATAGAAAAGATGAAAGTGTTTCGTCATAATAGAGTTGTTTTCGGTCTTGCATGTTCTCGTTTCTTGCTGTCGGCAACAATAGAATTCCATTTGAATGAGATGAAGAGAGAAGCAGTTGATAACAATCCCTACTTGGTTCCGACAATACAAAGGCTGAGAGAATGTTTCTATGTAGATAATTGTACTACAAGTGTTAACAATGAACCTGAGCTCAATTCATTCATGAAAGAGGCAAAAATAATTATGGAGAAGGCATCTTTCAACCTGCGAGGGTGGGAGTATTCCCACGACAAAACAACTGAAAACCTGTCACTAGTGTTAGGACTCGTTTGGAATAAAGAAAACGATACTATTGAGTTGAATCTGGCACATGTCATTGATGTCATACCTGATGTAATAACAAAGAGGACAATACTAAGAGCTGCTCATAGATTATTTGATTCTATTGGTTTTTCATGTCCTGTATCCCTCTGCCCTAAACTAATTCTGCAGAAACTTTGGGCTTCTGAGCTGGACTGGGACTCTGAGGTAAATGAATCGACAAAGAAAAGGTTTCTGAAATGGTTGGCACAACTACCTCGTCTGGCTGAGATTAAGATTCCTAGATGTCTGATTGGAAGGCTGCAATCGGTTGAAGATATCACTATACATATATTCTTCGATGCTAGTCAAACCGCATATGCAGCAGTTATATTCTTGCGAGTACAGAGGATTGATAACGTGGATCTACGGCTTGTACAAGCAAAGGCACGAGTGGCGCCCAAGAAGAAGATCACCATACCACGTCTGGAATTATTAGCAGCTACTATAGGTGTTAGACTTGCCACATCATTGTTACCATCATTAAGGTCAAAAGAAATCATTGTTCATTATTGGAGTGACTCATCGACAGTGTTATCCTGGATAAAATTAGACGAACCTTGGGGAACTTTCGTATGGAATAGAGTTCAAGAAAGCCGAAGATTATCCAGAACTGAACAGTGGCGACATGTTCCAGGAACCATGAATACAGCTGACCTGGCATCAAGAGGATGTGATCCAAAGCATTTACTGGAACAGAGATGGTGGCAGGGTCCGAAATGGCTGAAACAATCCCCTACTCAATGGCCCTGCTCCGAAGTTACAAGAAACGATGAAGAAGTGTTCGAAGAAAAAAGAAGAAAAGTCAACACTATGACCGCAATAGAAAATAAGTCAAATACGCAAGAGTGGCACCTCGACTATTTCTCGAGTTTTCGGAAAACAGTTCGCATGATGGGGTGGATCTTGAGATTTCTATCAGTTGAGGAGACGACCAGAGCGGAGAAAATTGTGATGAAGTTCATACAAAAAGAGTGTTTTGTAGATGTAAAGGACGAGAGATTTAGCACACTCTGTGTTTTCACTGATGACGAGGGAGTGATGAGACTGAAAACAAAGAGATAATAGCACGTCGGGATGATTACGCTTACCGCTGTCCTATTATCCTTCCTGAAAAACATGCTTTAGTTCGTGCTCTCATTAGGGAAAAACAGAAAGAGTTATGTCATGCTGGTACACAGATTCTGCTCAGCGGGCTCCGGCAGAAATACTGGATCCTCGGTGGAAGAAGAACTGTGAAGAGTGCAATCGCATCATGTGTTGTCTGCCGAAGATACCATGGAAAACATCTTGAAGCGGAACAGGCTCATCTACCCGTTGACAGAGTGAGAGAGGCTTCGGTTTTTGAGATATCAGGGGTATACTTTGCAGGACCTTTGATTTTGAGAGGAGAGAAAGCCTGGGTCTCTTTGTTCACGTGTGCTGTTTTTTGTGCGGTCCATCTGGAGCTTGTGACATCTTTGGCTACCTCAACATTCCTAGAAGCTTCTCGACGCTTTGTATCCAGACGTGGAAGGCCAGCAATAGTCTACAGTGATAATGGGACGAATTTTCATGGCGTCTGTAATGCCTTGGAGACGATTCAGTGGGATAAAATTGTTGAATTTAGTTCTGCAAATGAAATTGAATGGAAATTTAATCCTCCCGCTGCACCATGGTGGGGAGGTTGGTGGGAGAGGTTGATTGGTGTTATCAAACAAATGCTCAGGAAAGTTCTGGGAAATTCGTGCTTGTCGTACCAAGAAATGCTGACAGTCTTGTGTGACATCGAAGCTGTGATGAATTCTCGGCCGCTTACCTACCTGTCCAATGATGGGAGTGACCTGATGGCAATAACCCCTGCAATGTTTCTGCAAGAGGTCAAGGAGGTTGGAATGCCCGATATCGACATGATAGAAAATGTAAGATTCGACAAAAGATACAGATATAGACAGAAAATAAAAGAAACTTTAAGGTTGTGGTTTAGGAATGAATATCTTGGACAACTGATTCAGAAGAACCACCCTACAAAAAGTCAGTACAAACCCTTCGTGGATGAAGTAGTACTAGTAGACAATGACAACCCCAAGAGACTGAATTGGCCGTTGGCAAGAGTGATGGAAGTTATCCCTGGCAAAGGCGGTGTTGTGAGACTTGTTCGTCTGAAGACTGAAAGCGGGGTACTCGTGAGACCGGTGCAGAAGGTATACCCAATCGAAGTGACATCTGCAGAAGACCACGTCTTCAGACAATTTAAGCTGTGTGAAAAGAAAGAAAGTGACCGAAGGACAATGAAATCATCGACCGATAGCTCCAAACTGAAAACTAGTAGTGGGAGGCTGGTGATTAAACCCAAGAGATTTGAGGATTGAGTGATATTTTTTCACAAGTGTTAATTTACCCTATGTGATATTTATCTCAAGTGTTTTTCTAGTTCCAAAAGAGACAAGAAAGGGGAGAGGTGATCTTGCTGTTTTGTATTGTGTATATTAAATTCAGTTTAGTATTGTAATGTGGATAAATGATGTGTTGAGTTGTTCCCACAACTCAAGGTGGGAGGATGTTGAGTTTGTAACATGTTTGAAATTAAATTTAATATGATAGCGTTGGCAGTAGAGAAAGATGTCTGGGTTAGACAGTGTGTGTGGGTGTTGAAGAAGAATGTGAATGGCGGACATAGAGAGGTGCTTGCTTTTTCTTCTGAATAAATAGTAAAAATATATAATTTCAGCGGGGTGTTTTCTGATTTTTAATTGGTGAACCTAACACTACCTTTAATTCCATAGTCCCCCAGTACAGAAACATCTTTTCCCTCGGCAACCTGTCATATGCTTTCTCTAGATCTACGAAACATGAAGACAACTGCCTATTCCTCTCGTAGCATTTTTCAGTTACCTGGAGCATACTGAAAATCTGATCCTGACAGCCTCTCTGTAGTCTGAAACCACACTGGTTTTCATCCAACTTCCTCTCAACGACTGATCGCACCCTCCCTTCCAATATGCCAGTGAATACTTTGCCTGGTATACTAATCAATGAGATACCTCGACAGTTGTTGCAATCCTTCCGGTTCCCTTACCAACACTCCACGCTAATTTTACTACCCTATAAAGCCATTTCATCCCTGCCTTCCCACTATACTTCACCATTTCAGGTCTAATTTCATCTATTCCTACTGCCTTATGACAATGGAGTTTAGTTTCTATCCTTTCCACTTCCTCAAGCATAATTTCACCAACATCATTTTCCTCCTCCCCATGAGCATGACTGTTTGCAACACCACTAGGATGATTTCCTTTTACATTCAGAAGATGTTCAAGATATTCCCTACACCTCTCCAGTGATTCCCTGGGACCTATTATGAGATCACCTGAATTACGAAAAACACTGTTCATTTCCTTTTTCCCTCCCTTCCCAAGATTCTTTATTACTGTCCAGAAATGTTTCCCTGCTGCATGACCTAGCATTTCCAGGTTATTACAAAAATGTTCCCATGGCTTCTTTTTGGATTCAACAACTATTTGTTTCGCTCTGTTTCTTTCATCTAAGTACAAATCCCTGTCTGCCTTGGCCCTTGTTTGGAGCCATTTCTGATAAGCCTTCTTTTTACGTCTACAAGCTGCTCTCACTTCATAATTCCACCAAGATGTTCCCCTTTTCTCATCTTTACACACAGTTGTTCCTAGGCATTCCCTTGCTGTTTCTACTACAGTATACCTGTACGCCACCCATTCACTTTCTATATCCTGAACCTGCTTACTGTCCACTGTTCGAAACTTCTCACTAATCATATCCATGTACTTCTGTCTAATTTCCTCGTCCTGGAGATTTTCTACCCTTATTCGTTTGCAGACAGATTTCACTTTCTCTACCGTAGGCCTAGCGATACTTAGTTCACTACAGATCAGATAGTGGTCTGTATCATCGAAAAATCCGCGAAAAACTCGTACTTTACTAACAGATTTCCTGAAATCAAAGTCAGTTAAGATACAGTCTATTATGGATCTGGTACCCCTAGTCTCCCATGTGTAGCGGTGAACAGCCTTATGCTTGAAGAATGTATTCGTAACAGCTAAACACATACTAGCACAGAAGTCCAGCAAACGCTTCCCATTCCCATTAGCTTCCATATCTTTTCCACATTTACCAATCGCCCTTTCGTATCCTTCAGTACTATTGCCAACTCTCGCATTGAAATCGCCCATTAGCACTATTCTGTCCTTGCTGTTGACCCTGACCACGATGTCACTCAATGCTTCATGAAACTTGTCAACTTCATCTTCATCTGCACCCTCACATGGTGAATACACGGACACAAATCTTGTCCTAATTCCTCCAACTGACAAATCTACCCACATCATTCGCTCATTTACGTGCCTAACAGAAACTATGTTGTTTGCAATGGTATTCCTGATAAAGGGCCCTACCCCAGACTCTGAACTTCCCTTTATAACACCCGTCAAGTACACTTTATAATCTCCTGTCTCTTCCTCGTTATCTCCCCTTACCCGAATATCACTTTCTCCTAGCACATCCAGATGCATCATCTTCGCTGACTCAGCCAGTTCTACCTTCTTTCTTCCGTAAGCCCCATTAATATTGATAGCTCCCCATCGAATTCCATTTCGTTCGCCAAGTTGTTTCCAAGGAGTCCCTCGCCTGTCAAATAGGAGTGGGACTCCATTACTCCCATAGGTCAGAGGCTTGCTTAAAAGTGTTCTGAGCTCGGTAAATTAATGAAGCAGGATGCTACCCTACTTACACATAGTCCGGGTGAGGATCTCTCCTCTAACGGGTTATGGACCACCGGTGAATTGTATAGTCGTAGCCGCCTGAGCACAAGGAGGGCCATGACTCAGAATATGTCCGAGATGCCCACTCCCATTCCATAGCAACTGGTATCCCGACTCTCAGGACCACTTACTAGGCCACTCAGCCGTTGCCCATGGTTCACGAACTAGGACGTGACTACAGTAACCCGCAAATATGAAAAACAACAATAATACTAATACTAATAATAATAATAATAATAATAATAATAATAATAATAATAATAATAATAATAATAATAATAATAATAATAATAATAATTCAAATTTAAAATGCATCCTCTGACTAGAATTTAAAAGAAATTATTATGAATCAATCAATGCTGTTGTTGAGTCATCAGTCGATAAACTGGTTTGATTCAGCTCTCCATGCTACCCTTTTCTGTGCTAACCTTTTCATTTCTACGTAACTACTGCATCATACATCTGCACTAATCTGCTTGTCATATTCATACTTTGATCTAATCCTACCGTTCCTACTGCCTACAATTCGTTCAAAAACCAATTGAACAAGTCCTGGGTGTCTTAAGAATTGTCACATCATTCTATCTCTTCTCCTCGTCAAATTTAGCCTAATCGATCTCCTCTCACCAATTCGATTCATTATCTCCTCATTCGTGATTCGATCTATCCACCTCACCTTCAGCATTCTTCTGTAATACCACATTTCAATAGCTTCTATTCTTTTTCGTTCTGAGCTAGTTGTCGTCTATGTTTCACTTCCATAAAATACCACGCTCCTCGCTTCAGAAACATCTTTCTAATTCCTATATGAATGTTTGAAGTGAGCACATTTCTCTTCTTAAGAAAGCTCTTCCTTGCTTGTGCTGGTCTGCATTTGATGTCCAACTTACTACTGTCATCATCAGATATTTTACTACGGAAGAAACAATTTTCATCTACTTTCTTTAAGACTTCATTTTCCAATCTATACCTGCATCACGTGGCTTCGTTCGACAGCAGTCCATTACCTTGGTTTGGATTTATTTATTTTCATCTTGTACTCCTTACCCAAGGAGCCTCCGCGGCTCAGACGGCAGCGCGTCGGCCTATCACCGCTGGGTACCGTGGTTCAAATCCCGGTCACTCCATGTGAGATTTGTGCTGGACAAAGCGGAGGCGGGACAGGTTTTTCTCCGGGCACTCCGGTTTTCCCTGTCATCTTTCATTCCAGCAACACTCTCCATTCTCATTTCATAGCATCTATCAGTCATTAATAAATCACTTTGGGAGTGGCGACCCCATCGTACTAACAGCCTACATCTGCTTCATTCATTCTATCCCTGCCCCGGTCAATGACTGGAAAACAGGTTGTAGGTTTTCATTTTCACTCCTTACCCAAAACTTCCTACATACCATTCAGCAACTTCTAGAGATCTTTTTCAGTCTCAGATAAAATAATATCATCATCAGCAAATCTCAAGGTTTTGATTTTCTCTCCTTGGATTGTGAGTCCCTTTCAAGAGTCCTCTTTTCCTTCCTTCACTGCCTATTCAATGTAAACATTGAAAAAGAGGGGGAACAAACTGCAACCTTGCCTCACTCCTTTCTGGATTGCTGATGTTTTAAGCCCTCGATTCCAACACTGCATACTGATTGTTATACAGATTGTAGATAATTCTTCGTTCTCGGTATCTGATCACAATCATCTTCAGAATCTCAGATAGCTTGGTCCAATCAACATTATCGATTGCCCTTTCTAGATCTACAAACGCCATGTACGTGGGCTTGTCCTTCTTAATTCGATCCCCTAAGATCAGACGTAAAGTCAGAATTGCTTCACGTGTTCCTATATTTCTTTTGAGGCCAAATTGATCCTACGAATTTAAAATAATTTAATAATAATGTTATTGCCTTAACTTGCCAGTAAATTTACCGGCACGAGGCTGACGTAATTAAGCACTTCCAAATATCACCGGTCTGAGGCAGGAACGAACCTGCCATGTTGGGGTCAGAAGGCCAGCACTTCAACCGTCTGAGCGACTCAGCCCGTCTTTTTAAAATAATCAGTGAATCTAATTCGCAATTGTCGAATAAATTTTTACAAAATTGATTAAAATAGAACAGGTCATTGCCTTGAAGTGACATCATGAAAATGCACAGCCTGTTTTCAGTCATTCGAACTGGTCAGGAATGGAATGAATGAAGCCCCCATCTAGCGGCGAGGATAAGAAATGTGCCGGCTGCCGAAGTCTGTCGCACTCTTCTGGAGCAATGACTGACAAATGAAATGTTAATGGAGAGTTTTACTGGAATGAAAGATTACAGGGAAAACCGTAGTGCCCGGAGAAAAACGTGCCACTCCTCCGCTTTGTCCAGCACAAATCTCACATGGAGAGCCCGGAATTTGAACCATGATATCCAGCGGTGAGAGGTCGGCGCACTTCCGCCTGATCCACGGAGGCTGTTAAAGTGAAACAATATGTCATTCAAATTTAAACTTAAAAACACATTAGAATACACAAAAACGAACTAAGATGGTGTCAGTAGAATGCATTCCTATATCAATGCTTCAAGTGAGCAAATTTATTTTCTTCAGAAAGGTCTTCCTTGCTTGTGCCAGTCTGCATTGTCCTTCTTGCTTCTTCCAGCATTAGTTATTCTACTAAACCAGTAACAATACTCATATACTTCCTTTAAGGCCTAATTACCTAATCTAATAATTCCTGCATCACCAAACGTCATTCGATTGCACTCCATTGCCGGTACCTTTATATTGCATTTATTTATTTTCATATAGTACACTTTCTCCAAAAGACTGCGTCTGTACCATTCATCAGTTTCTACGGAACTTCTGCGCACTCAGATAAAACAACAATATCATCGGCAAATCTCAAAGTTTTGATTTCCTCTCCTTGGATTGTGATTCATTTTCCAAATTCCTCTTTGATTTGCTTTATCGCCAGTTCTATGCAAATTATTCTTTGATTTCATTTTTGCCACTTTTATGCAAGCAGTGAGAAAGAGATAGGACAAACTGCAGCCTTGTATCACTCCTTTCGGGATTGCTGCTAATTTTTCATAGCCTTCGATTCTTTTGTCAGCTGACTGATTTTTTGTACAGATTATAGATAATTCGTCTTTCACGGTATCTGATTCAAATCACCTTCAGAATCTCAAATAGCTTGGTTCGATCAATGCCTTTTCTAGATCTACAAATGTCATGCACGTAGGCTTGTCTTTCTTAATTCGATCCTCAAAGATCAGACGTAAATTCAGGATAGCTTCACGTGTTCCTAAATTTCTTCTGAAGCCAAACTGATCTTCACTAAACTCAACTTGAACTTGTCTTTCCATTCTTCAGTACATAATACGTGTTAACATATTGGATGTTTTATTATTATTATTATTATTATTATTATTATTATTATTATTATTATTATTATTATTATTAACGCCATTTGCTGTCATTCCATCAACTATTTAAGGTCTCGTGATACGGGAATTTTGTTTCATAGGAGATTTGTTACTTGCTCAAAAGTAAACCCCCAAATTTCATCCATTTACGTCGTGATCGAACCTACTATCTTGAGAATTGAAGGACGACAACTATACTATTGTATAGATAAGATTTTCATTGATATTTGAGTTCCTGGTCTAAAGTTCCCTGGACTCCCTCGGTTAGTAATGGGTTGTATTGCTGGTTGGATGTCCGATGCTAACATTTGAAGAATGGACTCGCAGCATAATTCGCTGGCATTTCTAAGCTAACTAAGTTATCTAGGCAACGAAATTGGTAACCAGGTCAAAAGCAAAAACACAGTGATAGAACACACTAGGCTGGATATCACTTGTGGTAGTATGATCAGTTCCATTCAATACTTAAATCGCAAGTCTCTTCAGAAACTGAGCATCCAATGTTACTGAGATTCTGACATCACATGGGATCGAGTGATTCGGAAACGCGGTGCGGGTCTCATAGCTTTAAACTAGAATTATAGAGATATTAGGTTCGAATCCCATCGTCAACCAACCTGAAGGTGGTTTTCCGTGGGGTATAATCTTCAAACGATGTAAATGCTGAGAATGTACTTCAATTAAAGTCATGGTCTAATCATTCGCAATCCTAGCCATTTCTCATCCTAGCACAACCGAATACTTTCCACGTGTCAATGCGACGTAAAACACTAGCAGAATGGGATAAAAGAAATGAATCCTCCTTCGGTCGAGGATATGCTACGGCATTGAGCTACGGCGATGAGTCACACACTAGGATAGATTGCCGAGGAGGACAGATTGCCTAGGACATAATGGACTAGGCCTCGGAACAGGGAAACCAAGACGACGAACATTGGAATTGGTTTTGGTTGATTTAATGACAAGGAATATAGAACTTGACGAAGCCACAGAGCTAGTTGTGGAGGCTTTTAGTTAATATACACTGACTGACAGAGCAAATGCAACACCAAGAAGGAGTGGTCAGAACTTTATGCCAATTGCAGGGTAGACTGACGTCACTGAGGTATGCTCATGATGTGAAATGCGCCGCTGTGCTGCGCACGTAGCGAACGATAAATGGGACACGGCGTTGGCGAATGGCCCACTTCGTACCGTTATTTCTCAGCCGACAGTCATTGTAGAACGTGTTGTCGTGTGCCACAGGACACGTGTATAGCTAAGAATGCCAGGCCGCCGTCAACGGAGGCATATCCAGCAGACAGACGACTTTACGAGGGGTATGGTGATCGGGCTGAGAAGGGCAGGTTGTTCGCTTCGTCAAATCGCAGCCGATACCCATAGGGATGTGTCCACGGTGCAGCGCCTGTGGCGAAGATGGTTGGCGCAGGGACATGTGGCACGTGCGAGGGGTCCAGGCGCAGCCCGAGTGACATCAGCAAGCGAGGATCGGCGCATCCGCCGCCAAGCGGTGGCAGCCCCGCACGCCACGTCAACCGCCATTCTTCAGCATGTGCAAGACACCCTGGCTGTTCCAATATCGACCAGAACAATTTCCCGTCGATTGGTTGAAGGAGGCCTGCACTCCCGGCGTCCGCTCATAAGACTACCATTGACTCCACAGCATAGACGTGCACGCCTGGCATGGTGCCGGACTAGAGCGACTTGGATGAGGGAATGGCGGAACGTCGTGTTCTCCGATGAGTCACGCTTCTGTTCTGTCAGTGATAGTCACCGCAGACGAGTGTGGCGTCGGCGTGGAGAAAGGTCAAATCCGGCAGTAACTGTGGAGCGCCCTACCGCTAGACAACGCGGCATCATGGTTTGGGGCGCTATTGCGTATGATTCCACGTCACCTCTAGTGCGTATTCAAGGCACGTTAAATGCCCACCGCTACGTGCAGCATGTGCTGCGGCCGGTGGCACTCCCGTACCTTCAGGGGCTGCCCAATGCTCTGTTTCAGCAGGATAATGCCCGCCCACACACTGCTCGCATCTCCCAACAGGCTCTACGAGGTGTACAGATGCTTCCGTGGCCAGCGTACTCTCCGGATCTCTCACCAATCGAACACGTGTGGGATCTCATTGGACGCCGTTTGCAAACTCCGCCCCAGCCTCGTACGGACGACCAACTGTGGCAAATGGTTGACAGAGAATGGAGAACCATCCGTCAGGACACCATCCGCACTCTTATTGACTCTGTACCTCGACGTGTTTCTGCGTGCATCGCCGCTCGCGGTGGTCCTACATCCTACTGAGTCGATGCTGTGCGCATTGTGTAACCTGCATATCGGTTTGAAATAAACATCAATTATTCGTCCGTGCCGTCTCTGTTTTTTCCCCAACTTTCATCCCTTTCGAACCACTCCTTCTTGGTGTTGCATTTGCTCTGTCAGTCAGTGTACATAGCCTTGCAGACTGAGCGCTCAAAGTCATATCAGCCCGTAATGAATATGCACATATGCAACTTATGTACAGTATATTATTGACCCTTATCAAGCAGTGACCTCAGGGCTCTATTTACAGTGCATTTCGTTCGCAGAATACATTCACCAGGCCGTGAACCGGGAGCCCACAGCGAGGAGAGGTTTGACATCATAGGAGCGAGAAGAAAATAGCGAGGACCGGGCGAGTTGGCCGTGCGCGTAGAGGCGCGCGGCTGTGAGCTTGCACCCGGGAGATAGTAGGTTCGAATCCCACTATCGGCAGCCCTGAAAATGGTTTTCCATGGTTTCCCATTTTCACACCAGGCAAATGCTGGGGCTGTACCTTAATTAAGGCCACGGCCGCTTCCTTCCAACTCCTAGTTATTTCCTATCCCATCGTCGCCATAAGACCTATCTGTGTCGGTGCAACGTAAAACCCCTAGCAAAAAAAAAAAAAATGGCGAGGAGTGTCACGCGTTACTGTGTGACATACAAGCAGGCCAGACGCGAGAAGGGTGCTTAGCCAACTTACTTTGGGAATTACGAGTACTCTTGCCACTTGGAAAGAAACAAATATGAGAGGCTTCAGGGATCGAAATCTCAAAGAATTGATTGGTATCTCACTTGTAGTGCATATTTGTACGAAATAAAACAGGTGCATCAGCTAAAATTTAATTTATGGGGTAATTACTGACAATAATATGCAATAATTCGGCAATCAAATAGAAACTGTGGAACTGCGGCCGACCAGTGGGAGAAAGTAGGTCAGCTCGACAAAAAAATCGTTTGTTTGCCGGGAGTTCTCTCGAGCTAAGGAATGGGAGATAGATTTTCGAACCTCGAATGAGAAGGTTCTCTGGTGTTTTGCCCCGTTGAATTGCTAGATATACGTGTCATCATCAGAATGTTGGAGCTGTGATACAAAGGATCTTGGTGAGTGGAACATTTTATTTTTCGTGGCAGTGGAAATTACATTACGCGAGTCAACGTGGTAAGTCGTCGGAATAAAACTAGTGCATTTTAATAACATCACGAACACAAACTGCAGTTTAAGTAACAGGGACTCCTTAAAATCAGTGTGAAGTAATGCTTACTGGTGGATGAATTTATTCCACTCAGCACTAATTACCATGCGCAGGGAGTGGACAGACTTAATCCAATCGGGCTAATAAACATATCCAATGCCTACCGATGGTTCCTTCAAGTAAAAACTCACGCGTTTGAGTGTCGCGCACTGTAATTGGGAACTGTTAACATTTGGGCGATACGTGAGTGCAAAGCCATGACCTGAGAGTAATTATTAACAGAACCCAAGACTTTTGCTATAGTGAAACAGTTACAACACCTCAAGGAGACGGTCACAATATTATGACTGCTGACAAAGAGATGGAACCCATGACCTTATGTTGAGACATCGCTGGTGCTATGATGTGCTAGGCCACCCATGCAACCCGGATAGGGTCGAAATTCGTTACGAGATAGAGACCAGATAAGTCCTAGTAATTATTATTACGTGGGAGATAATAATTTCTCCCCTACCTCTCTAAGTAATGCAATGTAGAACTTACTAACGCTTCATGGCAGGGAGTTCTTTGTTTGACAGCTGGAGTGAGACCGGGCTATGCAGGTGTTTTTATTGCCTTTACGATGCCTTTGGGAGAATTATTTGATGATGATGATTATGATGATGCTTGTTGTTTAAAGGGGCCTAACATATAGGTCATCGGCCCCTAATGGTACGAAATGAGGCAAAATGTTATGACAATTTAAAAATCCATAATCATCCACTGACCAAAATTCGAAAACGTGAGGACGAAGAATGATTGGATGGATATGAAGTTAAAACAATCAAAGGATCCGACTTCCAATGCCCCACATTCCCAGAAACCAGCGTTAAAAATGGTATTACTGACCAAGAGTCTGCTTCTGAAGCCAAATCTGAATCGATGATGCTTGTAGTCAAAACGGGTCCAATATCCAGGTCATCGGCCCCTGATAATGGTACCTATCGCTAGGAAAGTAGAACCATGCTATTTGTCATGTTGCGATACTAATCAAAAGTAGCGTAGACTCGCGGTATTCCACACATTATGGTACTACTGACAGGTAATAAAATTCGCACATGTAACACAGACCTATGGTGTTTCCAACACTGCGACGCTGTTTACAGGCAACGCAAACCTACGGCGTTCCTCACAAGAGTGGACTAACCACAGGGACCTGCACTATCCCGTGGTGTTCCTCACATAGTGGGTACTAAGCATAGGCAAGGCAGAACCATGGTGTCGCTCATCCCATGGTGTTGCTCATATATAGGTAGGTCTACAAATCACAGGTACTGTAAAATGCATCCTGAGCACTGTCTCTACTATTCACAAACCTATTTTGTACCTAACATAGTGGTACTACACGCAAGTAAGGGCGACCCATGGTGTTCCCTGCGTGATGGTACAAATTACAAGTAGTCTCATGGTTCTAATTTGATCATTCCTTGGTCGCCCCTTTTAGTCGCCCCTTACGACAGGCGGGGGATACCATGGGTGTATTCTACGTCCGCGTCCCCCACCCATAGGGGGTGGAGAATTATTTATAAACGGCTCTCGTCACGGGTGTTTAGTTGCCTTCATGTAGAATAATTTAATCATGTACCGGTAGTTAACGTGGTCATTTCACTGATTGGGACCATCCGGGCCACGCTAGAATCGAATCAGGAGTCTGGGAGTTAGGAGACATAAGTAAATTTAGTATACGCATGTCATGCTTTCCATTTTATAATGTATGAGGTTTCTGGGTACTGCAGTTGAAAAAGGCACAGGCCTGCATGCTGAAATGTCTTATTTCCAATCGTTAGACTTATTAACTTAACTATGGGATTAATTCCATGTTGAAATACACCTATGGTCTATCTTAGTAACGGCAAAGGCCCTCGGGAATTTGTTGGCAGGATTCATGAACAACGAGGGCAAATTTCAGGGCTATGAACTATGAATGGCGGAAGGTAATAACGTGAAATAAAAGAGTAAAGAAAGGCTGACAAAATACAGAGACATTTGATGAAATGAGGAAGCAGATATGAGAAAGAATGCGAACTGTGTTCGTTAAATACGGATATACCATCCCCGTGAATACTTTAATGGAATCTCATTAGTTCGTGGTTTGTGTAAGTGAGATAATTAATAGAGAAATGCGTACAGTCACCAGCAAGGCAGGTAGAAGTTACAGTTCGAGGAAACAATCTCAGAGATTTTAAGGTCCATTAAAGGTGAAGATGAGTATTTACAGCCTCAATCCCCAGGTAGGCTGTGAAAGAAAAATGTGTCGTTAGGCGTTATGCAAATCCACTAGGGTTTTAGTAGCTGGTGTAAACAGTCATGTTACCGAGCTCGATAGCTGCAGTCGCTTAAGTGCGGCCGGTATCCAGTATTCGGGAGATAGTAGGTTCGAACCCCACTGTCGGCAGCCCTGAAGATGGTTTTCCGTGGTTTAACATTTTCACACCAGGCAAATGCTGGGGCTGTACCTTAATTAAGGCCACGGCCGCCTCCTTCTCACTCCTAGCCCTTCCCTGTCCCATCTTCGCCATAAGACCTATCTGTGTCGGTGCGACGTAAAGCAACTAGCAAAAAAAAAACGAGTATAAAAATAACGAATATGAAGATGAGTATTTGTAAGAGCAGGTTTCTTTACCTGGAACACCCTCAGAACTCATGCGTCGAGCCAGTTCTCCCTTGAATGGATAAATACCAACCCTACTCACATAACCACTGCAGATATTTGAAAATGTAATCGGAATTGTGTGGAAAGGTCCATAGTTACTACCAGTCGGAGGTGTGTGCCGTTTGGTAATTGGCACCGCTCACTTCATGTAGCCTCGCACGGAATATACGCGACTGAGGGTTGAGAATCCGCGGTCGCAATGGAATCGCACATCGAGCCTTGCCACGTCAGGTACACACCGGTGAGTTGTTTCACGTAAAACGCTATTGTTACTTGAAATGTTAACTTTACCATGTGTTCGAACCTCCCTACGTGCATGTACTGTGTGAAGTGACTGGGCGTGCAAAGTGAAGTGCAAGTGAGGTCTGCCAATCAGATTAACGCCCGTCTCAGGTAGCACAGAATGTTGAACTACCTCCTGTGAGGAGGAAAGAGACATTGTAAGCAGCCACTAATTAGGGAACTGTTGTCATTAATTCACAAATGTAATTGAGTGTGTTTGTACTACTTGGGTCATCTTGAAATTATATAGATAAAACAGACATTGTTTTATTCGTAACAGGATGTTAACCGCTTTATCTCAAACGTCCATTGAAAGTGGTCAAAAGCGAACTTCCTTTGCCTTTCGAAATCCGTAGATATCTGGAATTTTCCTTCAAGTTCTTTCGTATCATGTTCACTACCTTGGAATACATAATATGATCTTCCACATGCATTAGTTTCGGCACAGGTGCGCTAACAGTCTTCTACTTGACTCGCTGGATCGCCTCGAGTTTCATTCTCTTTCTGCCCTAAACTTGTTAGGGTTGATAAGAATGGACCTGTTCTCTTCGTCTTAGTAAGTCTGTTTGCGCTACATACGCCTCGACATTGATTTACCCTCTTCAGTTAAATTCACTCTCAAATTCTTCCCATTCAACTTGCTGACTGCTGATTATTGCTCAATTGAGTTGGCGACCTGGTTTATTGCAAATCGTTTGACACCACCGCAAATGTTCTAACGCGTTTCAGTCTCCAATTACAACTGCCACGGGTGACTCGTGACCCGAATAAGCCTGCCTCTAATTCCTTCCTCCCTCACAACCCGATACAATGTCACCCGCTCCGACTTAAAAAATCACGTTGGAAACTGTCGTCCTTCCACTGTAGATCAACGTTTATTTTAATAGAATATGTCACATTGATCAGAAACTACAGACTTGATAAAACTCGCCTGAAAAGTGCCGGTAAATTTTCTAACATTACACTCTAGTACTGGACAGAAGTTATAGACATAGGCCTAGTTACGACAAAAAGGAAGAGGTGCAGTCTTTTTTAGCGTGAAGTATCCGTACGAAAAAGAGGTCCACGAAGGCCATAGCCTTAGGCCTCGCAAACCTAATATTGTCGACGACCGAAGGAAACAACAGTTGACTAATAAAGATCCGAAGGAGGAAAATGAAGAGCCTAGCAAAAGTAAGTTGTTGGTAGTAATTATTGTTTTAAGAGGAACTACAACTCGGTAACCACCCCGTCTTAACAGTAATCTTAAGATTAGTTGGTTCCCGCACTAGAAAGGTTGAGCGTATCGCGAAAGGGAGAGGAGGTCTAGGAATAAAGTGGAAATGAAGTGTGTATGTGTGTGAGAGAACTATGAATAGAAAATGTTAGCTCAATATCTGTGCCTGCTGCACTTCAGACAATGCACTACATCGTTACCCTTCAGTGCTATTCATTTTTAATGAAAAATAGCACTTTCTCGGCCATGGCGATTAGCTGCCACTGCCAAATGGTGGAGAAGCCAGCACAGTCTTGTTTATAGCCCCATTACTCTTAGGTTTTACTAACGCCATGAATTAGGAGTACTCAATGCTCGTATTGTTAGACCCACATCAATATGTCCGCTATTCAACCTCACAGGTACTGTTGCCTGGCCGTAAATCCAGACTCTAACGGGCATCGTTAACTTACCTGGCTCTGTTTATATATAGAGAGCCTGTTTATCTGCATAACATTCCTACATTTCGGTGCAAATTCTCTAATTTAGTGATCAGTCCGCGCAGCAAGTCACTGATTTGTCAGGCAAATGCCGGGGCTGTACCCTAATTAAGGCCGCGGCCGCTTCATTCCACTTCCTAGGCATTTCCTATCCGTGTCGGTGCGACGTAAAACAATGTGTGTATGTTTAGTCCGCAGCCCGAAGGCTGGTTGGATCCTCAGCAGCTCCGCCATCAGCTGTCATAGATGGCCTAGGCATCACTGAAGAGGCGTACTAGGGATATGAGGAGTGAGGTAGTTTCCCGTTGCTTTCCTCACCGAGCCAGAAGTTGCTATTACATATCAGTCTGCCAAGTCTACTGAGATGCATACACCAACTGGCCCTATGAGCAAAATCTTCACACCATTCATAGCAGGGACTGGCTGCAGAAGGAATAGCATTATTAGCATCACTCATACCTCAGTCACTTTCATTTTGTCAAAGCCAAGGATAAAGCTGAGCCAGATCAATGAAAGTAACAAGAAAGAAAAAAAAAACGAAAGGAAAACTGATTTGTCACGGGTGCACATCAGGTGGCAGGTAGCTCTCCCAAGTTTCCTTCACGAGATTTTAAGTGGACATTTCAGCTCGGAATACTTAGTTTCACTGTTCTCACTTCATGTCCCTCCCCGCTCCACCATATTCAAACAACCACTCTATATTCCTCACCTTAAAAATTTGTGACCCAACTCACTTTAACACTTTGACATATCCTCAAATGAACGTACGTATACTCCGCGACAAGACAAATACTGTAAACTACAGGTATGTATTGGTTTGCCGCCAATTGATTTACGACAGTTTGGCTATAACATACACTTTTTCATACGTTTTGATCTGGGCAGTTATATATATGATATTGTAAATTATACTTTGTGGTTGCGTTATTTTGTTAACGAAGCTCGTATTCATTAATTCGGTTGTTGACAGTACAAGCTCAATGTACTGTAGATGTAGGATATCTACTGAAAACTAAATAAAACAATAAACCAATACATACACACATAAATGCGTCTATTTATTAATTAAGATTGAAGTAAATCAATGCTTTTAGATTTCAGTCAAGGTTATTGATTTTTGTAAGAAAGAAGGCAGATTTAAGAGGGAATTACGTTTACATCGGTCTTGTTTATATCTATTTTTTAGTACAGGAGTGAAAGCTGGGAAGACGTAGGAATTTCTACCCACAAGTTGAAAGTAACCTATATGAAGGTAGTGAGAATGATTGCAGGTACAAACACCTGTGGACAATGGCAAGAGTGTTAATGGACGAAGTAGAAACAATCTGAGATTGGGATGAACTGGGAGGATGAAGTTGAATGTATAAATCATCTTGTGTAGCGGGGTCATGGTACATGGGTGAAGAAGGTTAGAGTAGCATTAAGATGTCACCGCCTCGGCGATGATTCTCTAGATTTCTCTATGTAGGGTCACAGCCTGGCTTGGTGTAGGCTCAGACCAGTCAGTTTGACCAGTTAATTCATCCACCTCCGTCCTATCTTCTACTTTCCATTTACCTTTACAAGAACGTTCCAAGGTCGTTCGTTTGGAGCGTATGATTAGGAAATTCTTTCTCATATTGTACTAGTGCTGGAGGAAATTATATTTCCAATTGTACTTTTTCTAAGATCGGTGCGTTCTTTGGACGTTCTGCGGAATATATAATTTAAAGTCTTTGTAATATCACATTTCTAAGTATACAACTTTCGTCTAGTCACCTTATTGAATGCCCAGTCTCACTGCATTAGGTTTCTATCGGAAAGTGAAGGCTTTGCATTATATTGAGTTAGGAGTAATAAGTGAGCACTGACGAGCGCAGGATACCTAGGCAGGATGACAATGCGTCCTCTTTATTTGCGGGACAGTCCCTATATTTACGTTGTCCCGCCCGTAACGTCGGTTTTCCATTTTGTACCGTCTTCCAAAATTGTAAACAAATATTATTTGACATCTTCATATCAAAACGAAGTACACTTAATTAGCTATACATTCAATGTAAACTCGTTGCGAAGAACGAGAAAGTAAGTTGTTCTTAAGCTCCACCTATTCTTTTTATTTCAATAATTTTTTCTAGATATCTTCATTACCTTTGTGTTATGGCACACAAAAGTAAACACATTACTGCTTCCACCCTTTTAATTTAACACAGTTGATAGCTATATAGAAAAATACTATAATATTGATTTTAAACTTAATTTATAGTTCTTTTTTTGCTATTGGTTTTACGTCGCACCAAAGATTTATGGCTACGATGGGAGAGGAAAAGCGTAGAAATAGGAGTGGGAAGGAAGCGGCCGTGGCCTTAATTAAGGTACAGCCCTAGCATTTGCCTGTTGTGAAAAAGGGAAACCACGGAAAACCATCTTTAGGGCTGCCGACAGTGGGGTTTGAACCCACTATCTCCCGGATGCGAGCTCACAGATGCGCGTTCCTAACCGCATGGCCAACTCTCCCGGTAATTTACAGTTCTTAAGCCATTAACTTAATGCAGTTAATCTAAATCAAAAGTGGGAGGTAAACTTAATAAATGTGATTTAAATGTGGATATGCTTTGTAATGCATAAATAAACGTAAGCTTTAGAAATTTGTACTCACAAGTAAATATCAAAAAATAAAAACAAGTAAGCAGTTTCCAGGCTACCAGCGTAAAAGAAAATGTTTTGAGAACAGATGTCCCGTTTTAGACCTTCAGAAATGTAGTCGCAATGAACTTACGAGAAGAATGGTTTGTAAGCAATCAAAGCGAGATCATTATGTTACGGTAGGCGATATGGAACTAAACGAAACCAGAGAGCTAGTTGCAAATAAAGGATTGTGGAGGCGGTTAGTTAATAGACAAAGGTTTGCTAACTGAAAACACTGAAAGGCAGAAGACGTAAGTATGTCGTCTTACTCTCTGCCATTTATCATCGCGCACCCTGTTCAAAATGCTTATTCGGAAAAATGCTGTAACTTTATTAAGTAACAAAGGCAATTATAAGAAATGACTGTTGTTGTTTGAGTCATCAATTCATAGATTGGTTTGATGCAGCTCTTCCTGCCAGCCTATCCTGTGCTAAACTTTTCATTTCTACGTAGCTATTGCATCCTACATCTGCTCTAATCTGCTTGTCATATTCACACCTTGGTCTACCCCTACCGTTCTTACCACCTACACTTCCTTCAAAAACCAACTGAACAAGTCCTGGCTGTCTTAAGATGTGTCCTATCATTCTGTCTCTTCTTATCTTCAAATTTAGCCAAACTGATCTCCTCTCGACAATTCGATTCAGTATCTCTTCATTCGTGATTCGATCTATCCATCTCACCTTCAGCATTCTTCTATAACACCACATTTCAAAAGCTTCTATTCTCTTTCTTTCTGAGCTAGTTATCGTCAATGTTTCACTTCCATACAATGCCACGCTCCACACGAAAGTCTTCTAAAACATCTTCCTAATTCCTATATCAATGTTTCAAGTGAGCAAATTTCTTTTCTTAGGAAAGCTCTTCCTTGCCTATGCTAATCTGTATTTTTCGTCCTCCTTACTTCTGCCATCGTTGGTTATTTTACTACCCAAGTAACAATAATCATCTACTTCCTTTAAGACTTTAGCCTATTTCCTAATTTAATATTTCCTGCATCACCAGCCTTCGTTCGACTGCACTCAATTACGTTTGTTTTGGACTTATTTATTTTCATCTCGTACTCCTTACCCAAGACTTCGTCCATACCAATCAGCAGCTTCTCGAGATCTTCTGCAGTCTCAGATAAAATAACAATATCATAGGCAAATCTCAAGGTTTTGATTTGTTCTCCTTGGATTGTGATTCCCTTTCGAAATTCCTCTTTGATTTCCTTTACTGCCTGTTCTATATAAACATTGAAAAAGAGGGGGGGACAAACATCAGCCTTGCTTCACTCCTTTATGGATTGCTGCTTCTTTTTCAAAGCCCTCGATTCTTATCACTGCAGACTGATTTTCATACAGATTGTAGATAATTCTTCGTTCTCGTTATCTGATCCCAATCGCCGTCAGAATCTTAAATAGCTTGGTCCAATCAACATTATCGAATGCCTTTTCTAGATCTACGAATGCCATATACGTAGGCTTGTCCTTCTTGATTCGATCCTCAAAGATCAGGCGTAAAGGAGGGTTGCTTCACGTGTTCCTACATTTCTTCTGAAGCCAAATTGATCTTCTCCCAACTGAGCTTGTCTTTCCATTCTTCTGTAAATAATACGTGTTAACATTTTGCAGGCATGAGATACTAAACTAATGGTGCGGTAGTATTCACACATGTCAGCACCGGCTTTCTTGGGAATAGGTATAACAACATTCGACCTAAAATCGGTTGGCACTTCTCCTGTCTCATTTTATACACTAAATGGAATTACTTTGCCATGCTGGTTTCTCCTAAGGCAGTCAGTAATTCAGAGGGAATGTCATCAATTTCAGGTGCCTTGTTCCTATTCAGGTCGCTCTCAGCCCTGTTAAAATCTGACTTCAAAATTGGGTCTCCCATTTCATCAGCATCAACAGCCTCTCCTTGTTCCAGAACCAAATTATCTACATCTTCACCTTGATACAACTGTTGAATATGTTCAAGTCATCTTTCTTCTCTGTCTTCTTTCCATAGAAGTGGCTTTCCATCTGAGCTCTTAAAATTCATGCACCTAGATTTCCTTTCTCTAAAGGTTTCCTTGATTTTCCTGCATGCAGCATCTACCCTTCCTAGGACCATACATCCTTCGACATCCTTGCGCTTCTCCTTCAGCAATTCATCCTTAGCTGCCTAGCACTTTCTATCCACTTCATTCTTTAATCGCCTGTATTCCTTTCTTCCCTCTTCATTTCTAGCATTCTTGTATTTTCGTCGTTCGTCAATCAGGTCTAGTATCTCCTGAGTTATCCACTGATTCTTAGTTGTTTTTTTCTTCCTTCCTAACATTTCTTCTGCAGCCCTATTGACTTTGTTTTTAATGACTATCCACTTTTCTTCTATTGTGTTTCGTTAAGTCTTTTCATTTAGTCCTTGTGCAAAATGTTCCTTGAAACAGTCCCTCACACTCTTTTCTTTCAACTTGTCTAGATCACATATTTTTGCATTTTTTTCCTTTCATCAATTTCTTCAGCTTCAGATGGCATTTCATAATCAACAAGTTGTGGTCAGAGTCCACGTTTTCTCCTGGGAAAGTTTTTCAATCCAACACCTTGCCTAATCATAATGAAGTCTACTTGATACCTTCCAGTGTCTCCGGGTCTCGTCCACGTATACAGCCGTTGTTTGTGGTGTTTGAACCAAGTGTTGGCAAGGACTAAATTATGATCGGTGCAGAATTCCACCAGCCGACTTCCTCTTTTGTTCCTCTGTCCCAATACGAATTCACCTACTGTATTACCTTCTCTTCCTTGGATTACCACTGCATTCCAGTCTCCCATCACAATTAGATTCTCGTCACCTTTTACACATTGTATTAAGTCTTCTATCTCTTCATACTCTCTTTCGATTTCCTCACCATCCGCTGAGCTAGTAGGCATATTGACCTGCACTATTGCGGTGGGCATTGGTTTGGTGTCTATCTTGACGACAATAATTCCTTCACTATGCTGGTCGTAGTAGCTTACCCGCTGCCCTATTTTCTTATTCATTATTAAACCAACTCCTGCATTTCCCCTGTTTGATTTTGTGTTGATAATTCGGTAGTCAGCTGACCAAAAATCATGTTGTTCCTGTCAACGTACTTCACTTATACCACCTACATCTAGCTTCAGTCTATCCACCTACTCCTTCAGCTTCTCTAATCTACCACAACGATTCGAACTTCTAACATTCCACGCTCCGACTCGCAGAACGTCAGTATCCATCTACGTGATGATCGCCAACCCCCACCACCCGGAGATTATATGTAAATTAATTATTTATGTTGAGTTAGTGGTGAGATTTTTAATTTTGTGTTCTCATTCTATTACGCCATTTGAGCGCCATTTTGGTAAACGTTCCTCGCAAAGAACCTACAAATATGTTTGTTGTGGATATCCACAGAGTTGCTATCTACATGGGAGGTAATTTAAAATACTGATAGAATATTAAGTACCAGGAACATATAAAACAACGCACTCATTTTTCGAGAGACGGTACATATGGGCCAAATTTGAAGAATGTCCATTAAATAGTTGCAGAAAAATTGAATATTATCTGAAATGTACGTTCACCAATGTATTGAACCTCTTAAATTGGTGGCAAGCCTCGGTGTTGATTCCAGGCCAAGTGAACAAGAATTTATAATGGTAACCTTGTAGAGCTATCGTATGTATACAATAAAGCTATGATAAAGATTTATTATTACATCCGCCTCGTTACTGTAACAACGTAACAGATGTTGGTGATATGAATGGCTATTTCTAGTGACAATGTATTGCATGCTGCATCAGGTAGGAGTAACAACGGACGGTCCGGCGGCATGTAGAAGCCTGTGTTTCCTCTCAACAAACGCACGTCCAGTACATGTGACAGTCATTGAGTGGGGCAGTAGTGTACCAGTGGGAATGTTTTTGTCGTCCTCATGGCACTGGCCCTTGCCCTGGCGATTGTTGTTTGATCAGCGTTATGGGCGTGTTTAGCCACGTGTAAGCGTGTATGTTGTTTGTGAGGCTAGTTCCCATGAACTAGACCTGCGTTACCAACATGTATCTGTATCTTACCAAGCTCACATGGGAAAAAAAGCGCTTTCTCCTCCTAACACACATACATGTGAATACAAACATTATTTGAACAAAATATTTTTTTAATAGAATCAATGCTTGTTAGAGTCCGTACTGACGTGGTAGGGCCGGGCTGAGTGGTTCTAACGGCAAGACGTTTGCCTTCACAGTCTAAGGTGGTGGGTTTGATTCAGGCTAGTTCCGTTAGTAGCCAGCCTAGTGTCAATACATTTACTGGCATTTCTTATTTACAAGTTGCTTTACGTCGCACCGACAAAGATAGGTCTTAAGACGACGATGGGACAGGAAAAAGGGCTAGGAGTGGGAAGGAATCGATCGTGGCCTTAATTGAGGTACATCCCCAGTATTTGCCTGGTGTGAAAATGGAAAACCACTGAAAACCATCTTCAGGACTGACCACAGTGGGGTTCGAACCCACTATCTCCCGAATACTGAATACTGGCCGAAATTAAGCGACTACTGCTATCGAGCTCGGTACTGGGAACGTAGAACCAATTAACTTCTTCCGTTTGGTTGAGCTTGACTTAATGTGGTTCAAGAGAATATACTGGTTTTCAGTTTAGCCTCTTCTCCACCTTCTCCAAGAATTTCTGCATTATTTTGCAAAGTTCCGCACCTTTCCTTTGAAAAGATGCTCTTGGCTCTTGTATTTTTTTCTGGAACCCCATGAAGTGACTTCATTCGAAACATATATCTATTCCAGATCTCTTTTGGATCGTGCCCAACTTACTCAATGTCGTTTCTTGTTTCTTCTAACATTTCTTTTTTACATCGTTATGCTCAAATGAACAATACGATTGAACTCGTGTAGTTGAATCCAAAAATCTCTTTAATTTTCCAGTCAGATGTTTCTTGATTTCCTCTATCCAGATTTTGCTGAATTTAGTTTTGGGTTTGTGTGCAAATTGGTGATTTTCGACCTTCTTTCTTTCTAAGTTTAAATCTGTCTTTCACAATTTCACCTGTGATGTCAATTTCTTGAATTTTTCAACCCATTATTATTATTATTATTATTATTATTATTATTATTATTATTATTATTATTATTATTATTATTATTATTTCATGAGAGTATCAGGTGCTAGGAAACGGCAATGGGAGTTGCCTAACCAATACGAAAGGGAATCCGGAAATCGAGATTTCCACTTCTTTAAGAGGCACATTGTCATGTGTTTCCTGCAGTTATTATTCAGTCACAAGGGAAATTACATCTTTTACTTTATATTTGTTTTAAATACTAGGAGATTGCTCCTTTCCAGCAACCCGCCATGATGGCAGAAGATGTATGATTCGAATCCCAGTTAAACCAACGTGAATTCGCTCGGGATTTCCTTGACCTAGACAAAAATGTTAATACAGCCAGTGGTCAATCTTGTGTTGTTTAATTCTTTTATTGTTTCTTGTTCGATGAGGTATGTGGTTTTGTTTGTTTGTTATATGTAAATTTTCCACTTACACGCGCAATGATTCTGGGTTCATATGTTCTCGGACCCAGGTATTGGATCATTCTATTTAGGTGAATATTTTTTGTGTAAATGGTAGTTGGACGCGAACCAGTCAAATAGCTTCAAGTATGATTCATGTTTAGTTTTATTTTTCTTTCTCAGTGTCGATGGGAATGTAACATATGGTTCACTGACGCATTTGTGATTATAATATTTTATTAGATCACTAATGGGGATCCACTTGTCTAAAATTATTCAAAATCATTACGTAATGTGAAAGTTTTCTTTATTTAATTCGGAGAGTCATGTACTTCGGAATATGGCGTTAGGGACCTACGTAAACATATGTGTCAGTTCAGATTAAAATTGTTTTCTTTGTCACAAGAGCCATTAAATATTAGTTTGTTTGATTTGGTACAATTTCATTTGCCTTAACATAGATCATCCTGAATTTTCCTCCACACCCCTACGACTGTAAGCTAGATATAAGTTTCTAGACTTGATTAAATCACCTCGAAAATTAGGTAATCAAGATCAGGTGTGCGGAGAAGTGTTCGTTCGAATCGTTTTGCACTGCGTTGTATTATCACAACATTTATACTTGTTAGCAGATGGTTAACAATTATTAGCAGATTATCACCGAGACATCACCGAAAATACTTTTAAAATTCCAGGACCCTTGACAACATATTACAATTGATGTTTCTGCGAAAACTGTTGTAGGAGCATAATTCCAAAATGGCCTTAAAGCTAGATCATCAGGAAACAATTTCTCAAATGAACACAATATGAAAATCGTATGTAATGGTGTAGAAGTAGTAAATCTTGGACTAGTTATAATAAAGGTAATCCAACAAAATTCTGATATTGTAATCTACTAAAAAACTATTATAGTTTTATTTTGAGTCCACCTTTTCAATACACTTTATAATGATAGAAAATTATTAATTGAACATACATGTTAATTGCTATAAGCAATGCATACTCCAGAAAATGTATTAATGGAATTACAAATGAACCGAAAACAACTTTAATTAAAGAGCGAAAGGAGAAAAAGAAATTTGCAATTCTGACTTGTAGAAATAAGCACTCTTATCAACGGGCTTAAATTTTCAGGAAAACGAACATCAATGCCACACACAAAACTAATAACAATACTAATAATATAATTTTCAATTCAGATAAAATAGAGCATAAATGTATATTTAATAAATCAGGAATTTACAAATTGACATGCCAAACATGTATACAACGATACATAAGACAGTCTGGAAGAAGTTTGACTATATGGTGCAAAGAACATGCTAATGCAGTCAAACATAAAAGATATTCGGCAATAGGAAAGCATATGGTTGAAAAGAATCATACATTTATATACTTTTCTAATGACATGGAGTTAATACATTCGGCCAAGAAGGGAAAATTCATGAACGTTTTTGAAAGTTTAGAAACTTTTCCTTCACAAAAAATGACCTTGAATCAAGTTTAAATGAAAGAAGTACAGAAGAGAACACATTGTACAAACTAGCATTTGATCATTTAAGGAAGAAAAAGAAGAAGAAAGAAGAAAAACTTGAAGACCTTAAAATTTTATTTAGGTATTCTCATTCAATTCAACAAAATACTAACTTTTATGTAATGATCATTTTCATAAAAATTCATTAGTTCATTTATTCATTGATATGGTGAAATTAGTATACAATACTTCTTTAAATCGTAAGAAAAAACAAAATATATTGTTATATGTTTTATTCCTTAAACTGAAACAGTGATGAAGGGAATGTATGATTTTCCGGAAACATGTATGATAAATTAATCATTTCCCATCATTATAAGGGGTATTGACAAGGTGGACTCAAAATAAAACTATAATAGTTTCTTTAATAGATTCAAACAAGTCAATACAGGATCAAATAAAATATCTACTATGGTGAAGTTTATCAACAGTTCTCATATTGGCTCGCTATTCTGTAAACGCAAAAACCAATCGCATAAAATCCTGCTGAATATTAAAGGTATCTTCACAGTTATTAGGTATAAAGAGTGCTTTGCTTAAACTAAGTCGAACTTATTTCGAGGAACAATGAAATGTATCGTATTATTTTCTCAACGCCTTTTGATCAAGCCTCCTGGTATCAACTGAGGCGATTATCTGACATGAGATGTAGCGAACCCAGCCAGGAAAGGCAAATAATAGGGCTGAGAATGTCATCACACTCACTACATGGCACACCTAAATCTACGGCTCTTCCGTTAGAAAAGCAGGTTTTGGCAAATGAAGTTTGCTAACGAACTTTTCATGCCACGGATTCATTATCTATATATATAAAATAACTTGTCCTGACTGACTGACTGACTGACTGACTGACTGACTGGCTGACTGACTGACTGACTGACTGACTGATTCTTCTCTTTTAAAAACAAAGAAACACGCATTATTTTGTCTTTGAAAAATCCAATAAATAGGGAGTGAACGGGTGTGACAAACAGACTGAAAATTTACAAAATATATCTAGGCCTAAATTATCTCTCAGACACTTAACATGTTACATACTTGAGAACTTGTACTTGGAATCCCCTGTAAAAGTAAAGAGACGTGGATAAATGTTTTCGGAAAATCCACTTAAGGTGAACAAAATAGGGGGTTAAATTTTAGAATGAGCATATCTACAGCAAATCTCAAAAACTTAACATGTTACAGAAGTGAAAATTGGTATTTTAAAACCCTTTCAAAACTAAGAAACACGTATTTTTTTTCGGAAAAACCACTTGGGGAGTGGGGAGGGGTGGGTAGAAAGGACTGAAAAGTAGGTTGAATTCTTTGTATTAGGATACTGATATCTCAAAAACTGAAGACGTTACAGAAGTAAAAATTGGTGATTGGAATCTCATAAAGAAATGCATATTTTTGGGTTTAGGAAAATCCACGTAGGCGGGGGTGAAGAAATTGAAAAATTGGTTACTTGTATGAGTCTACTTATATCTCAAAAATTATAGATATTGCAGAAATTGGTGTTTGGAATCCCCCTCAAAAGTAAAGTAACACATATTCCTTTGATTCCGGAAAATCCAAATAAGGGGGGGGGGGTGATTGAATTGAAATTTTATTGATTTTTTTGTGTGAGGATATTTATACCTTATGTAAACTAAAGTTGATACAGACGTGAAAATTTGTTATTTGGAATCTCCTTTAAAATAAAGAAAAGCGCATTTTAGGGGAAAATAAACTTGGGGGGAGGGGCTGAAAAAGGAATTTAATTCCTTTTATGAGGACACATATCTCGAAAACTCAAGATATTACAGTCGTGATAACTGGTATTTAGAAGATCCTTTATAAATAAACAGGTATTTTTTGTGTTCGGAAAATTCACTTAAGGAGGGAGGGTGAAAGGAAGTGATAAAATGGAATTCTATTTATGCGGATACTTATATCTCAAAAACTGATGGTTACAGACGTGAACATCGGTGCTTGGAATTTCCTTTAAAAATAAAGAAACACGCATTTTGGGGGTAATCAACGGGAGTGGAGTGAGAAATGAGTGGATTCTTTTAGTGAGTATACTAATATCTCGAAAAAAATATATTACAGACGTGAAAATTGGCATTTGGAAAATTCTTTAAAAATAAGAAACACGTCTTCTTTTGTTTTCGGAAATCCACTTACGGCGGAAAGAATTGAAATATAAGTTGAATTATTTGTATGAGGATACTTACATCTCTCAAAGACAAAGATGTTACAGACGTGAAACATGGTATTTAGAATATCATTTTAAAATAAACACGTAATTTTTTGTTTTCGGAGAATCGACTTTGGGAGTGGGGCAGGGGTGAAAATAAGTAAGGAAGGAGTTGAATTCTGTTTTATAAGATACTTATATCTCAGAAACTGAAGATGTTACAGACGTGAAAGTTGGTACTTTGAATCTCCTTAAAAAATAAAGAAACACATACTTTTTGTTTCCGGTAAGCCCACTTAAAGGGGGAGAGGGTGGAGAAAAGGGAAAAAGAAGGTGAATTCATTTTATTAGGATATATCTCAAAAATGGTAGATGTTACAGACGTGAATCTCCTTTAAAAATAAAGAAAGACGTATTTTTTGTTTTTGGAAAATCCACTTAAGGGATTGAAAAGAATTGAAGAAGTGGGTGAATTTTGATTGAGTACCGGTGTGGCATGGAGAGCTGCATCAAACCAGTCTATGACTGATGACTCATACAACAATATCTGCAGTATATGTCAAAAACTTAACATGTTTTGGACATGAAACTTGGTATTTGGAAAGTCCTTTAAAAGTACAGGAACACGTACTTTTTTTTCGGAAAATGCACTTAACGAGGGGTGAAAAGAAGTGAACAATTTTTAATGAGGATGCTTATATCTCACAAACTGATGATGTTACAGACGCGAAAATTAGTATTTGGAATCCCCTTTAAAAATAAATAAACACGTATTTTGGGGGTAATCAACTTAACGGGAGTGGGGTGAGAAATGAGTGGATTCTTTTTGTGAGGATACTAATATCTCGAAAAAAAATATATTACAGACGTGAAAATTGGCATTTGGAAAATTCTTTAAAAGTAAGAAACAGTCTTCTTTTGTTTTCGGAAATCCACTTACGGCGGCAAAGAATTGAAATATACGTTGAATTATTTGTATGAGGGTACTTACATCTCTCAAAGACAAAGATGTTACAGACGTAAAACATGGTATTTAGAATCTCATTTTAAAATAAACACGATTTTTTTTGTTTTTGATGTTACAGACGCGAAAATTAGTATTTGGAATCTCCTTTAAAATTAAGGGAACAGGTGTTTCTATTTGTTCTCGAAAAATGGGAAGGACTGATAAGGGGGTTACATTTTTTATGGGGATTCTTATAGCCTATCTCAAAAACCGAAAATGTTACGACGTGGAGATAGGTATTTGAAATCTCCTTTAAAAATAAACTTATTTTTATTTGAGAGAATGTTTCTCATATGTACAGTTCTATGTTGCATGGTCATCTTACCCCCAAAAGGCAATAAGACAAACGTGGTTTACAAGGAGTTTCCGGGTTAAATGAAACTCTATTTGTCGGTGAACGTTTATACTTTAAGGATTTTCAGATAGTATCTTAGTATAGTACCGAGGAACGATTACTTTTATTATTTTACGAAATCCACGCGAGCGAAGCCGCGGGTAACTGCTAGTATATATATATATAGTACCAGGAAGGCATAGGCCCTGGCACATATAAATTACAAATTTTATTTTCTAGCATACAATTCAGTTGCGATACGTGAACAGCTGTGTGAGAGAATGTTCTCGTACCTACTGCACTCCACGAGCGAGAACGCAAGTCAAGCAAGGTCAAATGACGTCACCGCCGCATGCAGCTTACTTCCCCTACAGAAGTTTCTCGGCTATTTTCATGAACTTTTTAATGCCTGGACCGATTAACACGAGACAAATGCTGAATTTTAGCCAGTGTTCTGGAAACAAAACCCTGAAAATTTGAAATCAATTCATCCAGCGGTTTCCAAAATATGACAATTAAAATTTTGGGAGGAATACTCGCCCCTTCATCACCTGATTTCGAGCGCTGTGCGCCAGACCTGTATATATATATATATAGGCCACTGGGCCAAGGCCATAGCCAGTCCCGTGTACAGACTAGTGTGTGTGCGTGTGTGCACAGTGTGTGCAGAAAGTATGCTCCGTCGCGATTCGCGAGGACATAATCATGGCCGTAATCGAACGCTGTTGAAATAGTGAAAGAACGTCGTACCGTACGTAAAGTTTCCGCCGCGCCGCGACGACGGCAAGATTCTAGACGTTTCTTAACGTGAATTTATTAACAGAGTAAAGCTATAATTTGGAGTGAGAATTGAAGAGTCCAATATTTTACGGACTAGTACACGACATCGTGAAATTTAGTGATTTCGTATAATTGTGAACTATGACAATATCCTCAATCGTTGCGTGTGGTAAACTGAAATCATAATTTACGACAACTTCAATCATTCTAAGACATATTTCTTTTACGATAATATATCAGTGAACTGTGTGTAACATTATTTACTCGACATTCGCCCCATAACAGGACAAGACGTAACTATTTTCCTCGTGCACTTTTTCGATTTTCGATCACTACTGTGAGAAAACCAGTGAACATTAAGGACTTTTACACTAATATTAAATAGTACAGACTATTGTGGTGTAAATATAACCATAAAATCGCCTTAATTCGTGAATAATATTTGTTTACAGACTGTGATAGAGACTGTTGCAAATCACATTTTCAAGTGCTTATGGACTGTGTTAATTATCTTACAATCGTATTTCAGACATAATTAATGGCGATTATGAACTGTGTTACATATCAAACCCATGAACTGTGTGTATAAGAACTGTGTTTTCTGCAGCATGTACTGTGAATGTTAATTCAACACCATAAAATCAGTGTAGGAATAGAACTGTGCATTACGACAGTGTGTAGTATTACTATCCGTGATATTTGTGAATTCAATAGTGCCAATTGAACTTTCCGTGTTCCGATATTTCCACCAAGAACAACGAAAATCTTGGCAAAGTACTACGATATCCTGCTACATCAATCGTCGCTTCCAACGAGGGATTTACATGGTTTCTTCAGTTATGGTACCCATCGAGGGACGTCGACGAGGGAGATTGACGTGGTATATTCACTGAACATCGCCGGTGCTGGGTTCGAGTCTTCGCAAGCACTCCGCGGAATGTTCCAGACACCAAGTCTCCAACTCCAACACTCGTAAGCAGATCTTCTCGTATTCGGAGTGAGTAATCACAACTGACTGACTTTTTACAAAGCACTTAGTCCAGTACAGTGCTATTACAAGTGCTTCGTGTGGATATTAATTCATAATTTTATCGTCTTTTAAAAGAAGTTAACATTTTGCTCTAAATTCACTTTCAAAGTTATTAATTTGAATTCACATTACCTAGATGAACTTTAGGATTTTCAAGTGCTTTATTAATTCCATTTTTTTAATCCAAACGAACTGAAAGACATTCAGCAAGAGATTAAATATTTTATTTAATTTCCCCTTGACAAGTGTGTGTTCATTTTTATTGTTTAAAATTTAGAAAGACTGTAGGTCAGCACCGTAAATAATGAACTGATCCCAGGTGCAAATTGATATTTTGTGTTTACAATCAAATTAGAAAAACTGTAGGTTATTCATGTTCTATGGAAGAGTGATAATTATTCTTGATATTCTCAAGCAATCAGACTTCAAGAAGATCATAACATAAATCTTTGATTTTACATTTTTGACAAATATTAACTACAAATTTGAGTTTTCCATTCAAATTGCAGGGTGATATATCTGTGGATATTGTTAATAAATTTTAACATAAAAGAATTACCATCTATTATTCGCCCTGCAATACTATCCGTCCCGAACACTACCTGAGATCCTTCCCATGCTCAAACCCCACAATCATTTCCCGGTACAATATATATACCGGTATATTACCATTGGCTTTTCGTCGCACAGACACAGATAGGTCTTACGCGATGATGGGACAGAAAGGACTAGGAGTGGGAAGGAAGCGGCCGTGGACTTAACTTTAGGTACGTGTGAAATGCTGGACTGCTTTCAGGCGCGTGGTATAGTTCCTCGCGTATAATCGCTACAGTGAGGTGGTTGGCGTAAGTTACTGTAGCCGCCATTATAATAAGTTAGGGAGTGTTCGTAACTTCATCCCCCTTCATTTTATGTTTCATATGTTTATTGTTGTTTTCATGTGGGAAAACGTAAGCGGTGTGATATGGAGGCTATGAAAAAGGCTATTAAGGCAATGAGAGATAAGATAATATGTTTCAAATGTGCAAATAAAGCGTTTAACTTCCCACGGGCAACGCTGAAAGACTATGTTAAAAACAATACCAAGGAATGAATGTTCACAAAAGGCCTTCAAGTAATTCATTACAGGGAAATTGTTTGATAAAATGGGAAAGAAAAAATATTATAATTGTACATTTATTAAATTTGACGGGGGACGAAATTACGAACACATTTTTGATAGTTTACTTTTTGTGTTGTTGATATTTATGTCGAATATTCACTACCTTAAGTTATAACAGTTCCATTGTAACTTGCCTTTAAGTGGAGAATATATTCGGTATTATAGATACCAATTTCTAGTTTTGTGCATAATATTCCTGAATATTTCTACAAGTCCGAACCTGCCAAGTGTACGAAATACCTTATATGACACCGTAAGACGATTGAGTAGAAGTGTCAGATGTCTGTGTATTTGCTAACCCAATAACTGAAGAAGCGAGGAAATAAGATATACACAATCGCAAAGGAAAGAAAACTGAAAGACGCAGCTGCATTGGAAATAATAAGCTTCAATGGAGAACATTAGTACAGTGGATTTCTTCACTTTTCCTTCCAGCGAAACAATTCTCAATATATTTACATATATAAAAACACAGATCAAATAAAAGTGTTGTAATAAAAAAACGAGCATTAGGAAAATATTTTCCTTGCGGTGACATTACTTAATTAAGAAGTGAATTTCTGTGAGCTACGCATCGAAATTTTACTGGCTGGGCGTGAAGTAATATCTAGAGCTATGACTGGAATACAAACTATCCTGCTCTCCGGGACAGTGATTACAAACAAACTTGTTGGTTATATGAAACCGATTTTATTACAAGAGAAAACAGGCTTCCAGAAAGACCGATTCTTTAAAGTCGAAGGATAAGTGGGGAGGACTGGAGTAACCGCAAAGTTTTAAATGAGCGAAAATATTTAATTAAACAAGAGAAGAAGGAATGCAGGACGATATTTCTATCAAGGAATACAGGCGGTGGAAATTAGATTCCAGACTGCTGATCAAAGTGAGGGTGAGAATGACGGCCAAAAGCCTGTCTGTGAGGGGCAGGCAGCAATGCTAACAAGAGACGAGGGGCAAAATATAATTACCCTCGATCAAGAGTGTGCCGACGTGCTCTGTATAATGAGTGTTCCTCGGTCTCAGTTTCTTACCTTCCAGGAACGAGCAATTGGTGTTTAGGCTGTGTCAGGCTGAAGTATGTACTAGATAAAGTTCCTTGAATGTCAGTGCATATTTAGTTCTCAAGACCACATTTTACGTGAAATGAACTTCCAGCCTACTAGGTTGCCTTTCGGTTTCGCTTCGATTGCTCTATCGATTGAGGTATGGTGGCCTAGGAATGTGGTTCGGTTCCCCCTGGCTTTCGGTTGAACCATCATTGTCCTGCACTTAAGGGGGGACCAACAACTATGACCGAGCAAAAGTGTGATTTTTTAATTTATTTCTTTTCATTTAAAATTGAACTTCTCTCCTTATAACAGTGAAAATGTTTTGTAAATATCTACAATACTTTCGGTGTTATGACCCAAAACGGGAAGATCTGTCACCCAAGCAAGCCTTTTGTCGGTACATTTGCGTAATTTTTGTTTTTTCAGAAACGTTTGCCTGAAAACTCTGAAAGTTTGAATATATTAAGATGAAACTTTAAAGCATGTATATTTCATAGACAAGAAGATATACTAGAATTATCGAGCTATCTCCATTGGTTAAGTCAAGAAAATAATTTTTAAAATGAAAATTAACGAAATATGACTACTTGAAAATTTCTTAAATTTCTTGATGGACATTACTAATTATCATAAAAATTAATGATATAAAATAATCATGTATTTGGAAATTATGAGAGAAACGGCAAAATAGTGGTCATGATACACCGCCATTTTTATAATTAATAATAATTAATAATTAGGTTTATGTGATTTCCAAATATATAGGCATATTATAATGGAATAATGTGCTTGCCATACAATGTTTCCATTGCTGCGAAAAAATATTTAATACACGCCATTTTTCTGTGCTCAAATGTGTACGTAGGTCTCCCTTAAGAAAAATGAAATGAAATGGCGTATGACTTTTAGGCCCGGGAGTGTCCAAGGGCATGTTCGGCTCACCAGATGCAGGTCTTTCGATTTGACACTCGTAGGCGACCTGCTCATCATGATGAGGATGAAACGATAATAAAGAAAACACATACACCCAGCCCCCGTTCCAGCGAAATTTACCAATGATGGTTAAAATTCCCGACCCTACTGGGAATCGAACCCGGAACCCCTGTGACCAAAGGCCAGCACGCTAATCATTTAGCCATGGAGCCGGACCTCCCTTAAGAAAGTGAGGCCAACTGCATCATATGGTACGCATATCGTAATTTAACAGATTTTACCATGTACCAAAATACGTGTGTTGGGTACCGAGTAGGTTGGCCGTGCGGTTAGGGTTACATAGCTGTGAGCTTGCATTCGGGAGATGGTGTGTTCGAATTCCATCGTCGGTAGCCCTGAAGATTATGTTCCATTGTTTCCAATTTTCACACTAGACAATTGCTAGAGACGTACATTAAATAAGGTCACGGCCACTACCTTCACATTCGTAGTTCCTCCTATTCTTGTATCGGCGAAATCGTTCCATGTGTTGGTGCGTTGTTACACCACTAACAAAAACTCATATTGAGGTAGACTTTACGCACAAATACCATCACTTACGTATTATTATAAAATTATCGTCACACCTATTCGATCTACGCAGAATTTATTCACTAAAGATATGGGAAAGTTGTAGCCTATATTTCTCTGTTCGTTTGAATGATTTGTAACATATAAAAGAGCCATATGATTCTTAGCACGTTAGTTAATGTTACTGGCATGCACTTTTCCTTCCGGTAAAGTCGCCTGCAACAAAACCGAGAACTCGCCGATGAATTTTGACAGAATTAGTAATTTTAATAAACATCTGTTTTCAGTCACCACACCTTTCTTTGTCACGACATGTTGCTAATCGTATTGTGCATACGCGTTCGCATTATTCGCTGTGAATTTAATGCAGTCAAGTGAAGGTGATGAACGGCTCGAAACACCGAAAACGGAATTGAAACGGCCTGGTGGTGCTCTGAAGTATGAGCGACCAATACATCGAATTCGGAAGTATAAAATTTGGGGAGCCTATGAACGTAAATTCAAATTCCTGTTGGAACTTGACAAGCAGGATCTTTAAAATGTCTTCTCATATAAGAGAAACAGCTTGTCATGAACGTTATTTTTATTCAGTTTATTCAGTTTATCTGTACAGGTCATCTGGTTTTATCAGTACAACGTCCAGAATACTTTTCTCTATAGTTGGTTCCGTCAGTTTCTGATTCTGTTGTACTTCCCGGTCTAACTTATTTACTATTACTTGTTTATTTTCTCTGTCATTTTCACTACGTTCCCAGTTAACGTTTGGTAGATTCCATACCAATTTCAACGCCACACTCTCCATTTCTGTACACCCTAAAACATCCTATTATCATTAAAGATGATCTTTAAACCCAGAATGTCACGTATTCATCCTTTTTCATTGATTAAAAATTCCTCTTACACCGGTAAGAATATTTCTCCTCCTAATTTTCCCATCTCGTTTCTTCAACAAACCCTCCAGTTACGTCAGAAAATTGCCGCAAATAAAATATCACTTCTTAGCCTTCATTCTCCTATTAAAATATCTGGTAAATGCATATCTGTTAAATTGCTTAATTTTATTTATTTTTTACAATATGTCTGCAGTTTTACACTAACAACTTTAAGTTATACTTACTGGGCTTCCACCTCTCTGTACTAACGCCACCGCTCCCTAGTCTAGCCCATTTCTCTGAATGTCCTCCCCTCTAACTCTTAAAAACAGACCTCCTACGGTACATACTGTACCATTGCGGTTCAAGTGAAGGCCATCTGACTGTAGTAGATCTCTATATTCTACCCACCAATTAGCATCTACAAATCTCACTCCCAATTTCCCACGTATCCATTCCATACTTAAATACCCTATTATCCTCCATTAAGTATTCCACTGATAATCTTAACCCGTACTGTCATAATGAGATCCCTTACATCCCGAAGTATGTTAATAACTATGCCTGCTTGCCTTACGTTGTTGGTACCAACGCGGAAAATTACCACTTTCTCCTTACCCTTCTCCCTTAATTTCCTGAACATCTGAGTGGATAACAATCTAACCGGGTTCCATTTCCTCCATACATTTTCCCCACATGCTTAACAGTAGACTCGCCCTTAACCAGAACTTCAATCCCATCATCTTCTTCGATCTCCTTCTCTTCTGATCTCCATTAAATTCTCCGACGGCTAAAGAACCTAGATTCTCCTACCTTCTCTCCCTTTTCGCTACTCTGTTACACTTCCCTCATCCTATCGTCTACACTAAGTTTCCGTTTTCAACATTTCCCTTTCCATTTGCCTCGCCCATTCTCTATAATACAGAACTTCCCTGTCTCCCATCTTCTCTCGGCTGTGCTACCTGCAGTGACCCATATCATTTCCTTAACGGAACTTAACCTTAACTTACAGTCTGCCTCTGTGGATCAGCGGTAGAGTGTCGGCCTCCGGATCCCAAGATAGCGGGTTCAAACCCGGCAGAGGTAGACGGATTTTTGAAGGGCGGAAAAAAGTCCATTCGACACTCCATGTCGTACGATGTCGGCATGTAAAAGATCTCTGGTGACACATTTGGTGTTTACCCGACAAAATTCATTAAATCTCAGCCATAGACGCCCAAGAGAGTTTCGGTTTACTCGGTCTGCCATCTAGTGGTGGCCTAGAGTAAAACGGAACGTCTAAATTGACGAGCAGACAGCCAGATGGCGTCAAATAGAAATGTCTGCACACGGTAGCTGAGGCCATACGATTATTATTTATTTATTATTATTACCTTAACTTACTCCTTGAGTAGAACCCTTAGCCCTCAATTTCGTTCCCCTTAAAACATTTGCCCATCTGTCTTCCACAATTTCTCCCCACCCTTGACCTTCCTCTTGCCTACCTACTGTATCTTGTACATTGACTGAAGGAGACTCCTGTCCTCAATTAAAATTCATAATATGTCCTTCAATCTCACTATCTCTTTCCTCACTTCCCTCAATGCCCGCTCATACCCAAAGTCCCTACACCTGCCTCTCTCGGCCATTCTTTTATCTTCTTTACAGAAATACGACATAATATGGAAATATCAACATAAGTTAACTAGCATATCCTGTGAACATAAATATATATGTATCAGAGGAAGAAAATACTAATATATTGTGTACTACACGAAAATGTTACGACCATAAGGCAAGATACTACAGTTAATATATCTTGGGTTGTTCTGATTATAAAATAGCAGTCTAACTGAAACTATAGAATAGTTAAAGTAAATACGTAAATATGGACAGATTATTATTATTATTATTATTATTATTATGATTATTATTATTATTATTATTACTTTACATCTCAACGACACTGATCTTATGGTGACGATAGAATTGGAAAGGGCTAGGAGTGGAAATCAAGCAGCCGTGGCATTACGTTACAGTCCCCGGTGTCAAAACGGGAAATCAAAAACAATGGACAACCGTCTTCAGGACTGCTAGAAGTGGGGTTCTAACCCACTATCTCCCGGATGCATGCTCAGAGTTGTGTGCCCCTAACCACACGTCGAAGTCACTCGGATTTTATTAATAATATTATTATTTCTTTAAATTATTTTATCCTAATAGGTATCAAAACTGCCGTTATACTGCAATACTCATATAGCATTCAATGCAATGAAATGGCGTATGGCTGTTAGTGCCGAGAGTGTCCGAGGACATGATCGGCTCGCCAGGTGCAGGTCTTCTGATTTGACTCCCGTAGGCGACCTGCACGTCAAGATGAGGATGAAATGATGATGAAAATGGCACATACACCCAGTTGCCGTGCCAGCGAAATTAACCAATGATGGTTAAAATTCCCGGGACCCCTGCGACGAAACGTCAGCACGTTCACCATTTAGCCATGAGCCGTATATTGTAACAGTAAATTTGGTACTTTGGTAGAGATGAGACGCAGGGCGTGTACCAGTCGCTGAAGTGCATACAGAGGGAGAGGGTTTTGCTTAAAAGAAATCATAAAAACTCTGTTTTCAGAGTTTATTAAAAGATTGAAATTAATATCACCTCTGTACAGCGTATACAGTCGAAAATTTTCCTCGTCCTATGGCTGGCGATGTCCTTGGATTCCGGCAGCTCCATTTTCCATAGCAGCGAACCACCATTCGTCCCCCGATGGAAGTTCTAGAAGATCTATTCGGTGCTTTGTAGATCCATGGCGTCGAGGTAGTCCTTGTAAATGGTGAACATGAATGAACATCGTTCAGCTCTGGGCGAGTTAGTGCAAAGGCTGCTTCTGCACAGATGATAGAGTGTTTATAAATGCTTTTGACAAAGTCCAAACACAAATGTCTCAGTGAAATGTCACTTAACTTTATCACGTGTCAAGTGAAAGAAACATTCACAAAATAAAGTCCACTCGGAACTGATTGTCCAGTTTAAAGTTATTTAAAGTTTGTTGCACCTATGACAACATGAAGTAAGTTCATTGAAGCACTGTTCAATTTAAATGAAATAAAGATGTTCCGCTCGTGAATCAAACTCGTTCACGTGTTGATACCAAAAGACGAAATTAACTGAGTACTGACAGTCCTTGGTTTGACTGTCCATAAACTAAATGTACACTGTTCATTAGAATGGAAATGCACTGTTCATTAAAATAGAGATGCGCTGTTCACACCTGCACAGTTCACAGTTCATGACCACAGTTTACGGATTGGTAAATTAAATTTGGATTAAACACAGTTTATAACTTAAAGTATCGAGTCCTCGGCAAGGAGCAATCAGATTCAAGTCCATAAAATTTCAATTTCGAACACTCGAAAATGTTTGCGGGTCTCGGACACTCGTATAGAGTAACAGTCAATAAATAATATCCAGACGATACACAATTCACCTCACGTCCTATCGGAGTAAAAGGTTGTCACAATATAAGGAAATCTGAATAAGTCCACATTCAACGTGACTATATTAAAGTCCACGAACTTGAAACTTAGCAGCGGCTTCACGCTTGATTACCACACCCGCGAACTGACGGTGCGAATACTACAGTCTAATGTGCTTATAGAAATCCCGGCCACAAACTGGTATCACATTCTGCAGCGCACTGCTGCTCACTATAACATGCTGCAACACACACTCACATTCACTGATCTGCTGAGCGAAGCAGCACGTATTTATATTTGATCCGAAACTCGTAGAACATTCTCCATCAATCCAGGCTTTGTAGTGCAGCGAGGCATGCTGTGACGTCACCCGCTCACTACGTCACACGCGCGCAGCTCTTGCTCGCTGTCTAGTCAGTTCTTCGTAAGCGGTCCGGAGCATAACACGTAAGTTTAAGATTTTCATAACGGGGACTTAGTCTGTACCGCCGTTACCGGTACATCTCCCCCTCCTCCTGGGGAAAAGAAAATTCGATAGGATTTTCTTTTAATGATATTCTCTCCTGAAATATTTCTTTAGGTTGGCTGCATTGTAAATGCCCTCGATGCTTCCATCCTATTTCTTAATTTTGTATGCCCCGTTCTCGAGAACCTCTGCAATCCTATATGGTCCTACATAAAGCGGGCAAAACTTTGCATAAATGCGAAGTTCGGGATGTGAAACAGCTGGTTTCCTTATCAAAACATAATCATTGACCCTAAGTGGTTGTCGAAACGCGCGGTTTCGGTATCGGTTCTCTCTGATTCTAGCAGCGTGTCTGAGCTTCTCCCTTGTTGCGTCCACGCGAGTCTGATGAGTAATTGCTGGATCTTGAGGTGATGGTAATACTTGGTCCCATGGCCTGCCAGGCATGACATCTCTATGTACAGTCATGGGGATGTCCTGCGTAGACTCATGAACAGTTGAATTTACACATTGCTGCATCACGGGTAAGACTTCGATCCATTTCCAGTGTTGAGTTCTGCAATACAAACGGCAAAACCTTGCAATCTCGCGCATGATTCTCTCAGCGGGATTAGCCTCTGGGTGTCGAATAGAATTCATAATGTGTCTTATACCGAGTTCTTCAAGTACTGTTTGGAACTCCATAAATGTAAATTGGGGTCCATGATCGGTGAGTAGGAACTCCGGTTTTCCCATCTCTGGAATAATGTTTTTCTTGATCCTTCGGAGGATGTTTCCAGCATTAGCCTTCTGTATGGGCAGTAGCATCGTATACTTAGAGAAGACATCTACTGCCACCACAATGTGCCTGTTGCCGCGGTTCGCCTTGGGGAGTGGCCCGTATAGGTCTAAAGCCAATATTTCACCAGGTTTTTCGGGAAGAAGTGGCTTTGGAAACTCCCTCAACAATCTATTATTAGGCTTAGTTCGTTGGCAGACATCACAAGTTCGGAGAACGTTTCTAATATCACGTCTCATGTACTCCCAAGTGAACTTTTCCTTTATGATCATCATTACTTTATCCGTGCCGGCATGTCCAGATATTGAATGACAGTGCCAGATAATGTTGGACCTTAAGCGTGGAGGTGCATAAATTCGGCGTTTGGTTTTGGCATGATCAAGATACTTATACAGTAATCCATCATGAAAGCAAAAAGATTGAGCCAACATTGAGATGCGAAAATAGTCATCGTCATTTGCAGGAATCAAACCCTTAAAAAATCTAATCAATTCTCGGGACTTCCTATATCTCCCCTGTGCTTGAGGTAAGTACTGTAATTTCCTAAGAAATTCCTCATCTTCGTTGCTCATGACTTCTATGTGATGACTAGTGACGACATCGACCGGATTGCGGCTTAAAGCATCAGCTAGGATGTTCATCCTTCCTGGTCTGTGGATAACAGTTATGTTGAACTGCTGAATAAAGAGTGCCCACCGGGTTACTCTCTCGCTAGTTAGATCAGAAGACATGATAAATGTGAGGGCTTTGTGATCCGTGTAGATGGTCACGGGATACCCATATATAATCTTCCTCCAGTACAACAAGGAATATACAATAGCAAGAGCCTCAAGTTCCGTAATAGTATAGGACCTCTCATGTGGTCTCAACTTCCTGCTCATGAATGAAATAAAGATGCGAACATCAGGCTTCTCAGGATCGATTTGGTACAGCGCTGCACCGATGCCTACGGAGCTGGCGTCGCACTCAAGGCAAAAGGGCCATTCAAAGTTAGGATATGCTAACTGTACGCTTCCCTGAAGCATCTTCTTTGTTTCGGAAAAAGCCTCCTCGCATTCTTTTGACCATTTCCACTTATTATTTTTCTTGAGCAGCAGCTGCAAGGGTGCTACCGTTTTGGTGTAATCTGGGCAATGCTGTGCAAAGAACTGACATAGTCCCAGAAATTGTCTCACATGTTTAATTTTTGTGGGTTTCGGGAAATCCAAAATACTTTGGATCTTGGCCGGATTAGGCCTGATCCTGTCTCCACTAATGAGGTGACCCAAGAACAGTACCTCTGTCTTAAAAAACTGGCTTTTACAGGCATTTATCTTAAAATTTTTGGTTTTGAGTTCGTCGAGTACCTTATTAACGTCTTCAATGTGTTGCTCTAAGGACCCCGAAGCTATTAGGATATCATCAACATAAATCGTTGCGATTTTTTTAATCTCATCGGATAATTGATTCTCAAGAGCCCTGATGAGAACTGCCCCTGAATTCTTGATCCAGAAAGGGAGACGATTGAATGCATATGTAATGTTTTCGAAAATGAAGCCTGTAAATTTCCTGCTATCCTCCGCCAATAAGATGTGAAAATAAGATGACGTCATGTCCATAGTAGAGAAGAGTTTCATTCCTCTAAATTTCCGAATGACATCCCTGAGTGAAGGTGGGTGGTCATGTTCCAATACAAGCTTGTCATTGAGCATACGCGCGTCTAGGCACAAACGCAGACTGCCATTCGGTTTTTTCTACAATACAATAGCCAAGGGGTTTAGATACGGAGTGACACATTTAGAAATGATACCATTATTTTCCATTTCCTTTATCACAATCCTGGCTTCCACTCGGTACTTCTCAGGAACTGGATAGGGCCGTTTTTTATAAGGAGAGGTGTCCTTGACATTCAATTGGTATTCAAAATCTCTAATAACGCCTGGTTTGTCATCAAAAACTTCAGGGAATTTCTCAAATATTTGTTGAGTCGCTTCTGCCACGCGGGAATCGAACTCTGGGCTTTCAGCCGCACTGGTGAGAAATATGAAGTGATCACGACCTTCGTCGAACACATCCTCAACAATGGGCACTTCCTGGCCCTCGACGGGTCCCTCTTGACCGGGTCTACCCTCTTCGCAATCTATTTCATCGGCAGGCAAAGCATCGCTCATCTTGCCTCCGGTTTCTATGAATGGGGTACCCAGACCTTGGCACTTCAAATTATTACAGTCTACCAGCTGCAACTCTACAGAGTCGATATTAAAAAATCGTATGACGTTGGCAGGATAATCAATGATTCCCCCATACTTGGCTAGGAAATCTGACCCTAGGATGACGTTGAATTTCATCGGCGAAATAACTAGGAATATATGCTCGAACTGGACACCTTCAATGTCAAATGTAACAAAAGCTTGAAATTTACATTTGATATGCTTGTCCGGTACTATCCCTTTAATTTTAATCTGTGCGACTGGTATCAATAACATGTCTTCTCCTCCCTTCAACATTTCAATTAACCTCTCAGACATCAATGAAGCTTGAGCTCCAGAATCGATTAAGGCAGTTACATAAAGGGTATCCAAAGTAATATTAATAACTGGAAGGCTTCGTTGGACCTTCGGTGTTGTAGGAGTGGGATCTTCATACAAGAGATCTGAGTCATCCAAGTACCAGTAATTAATATTAGTGACACAAATTATTTCCCCTCTACTACGGTTTTCAGGCAATCTTATTGTTGTGTTGTCGAAGTTTTTTTTTATTGCGCCTGTCGATTCGAGGTTGGTCGCAGGCGTCGTGTTCTGTCTTCTGGCATGCTCTTGATATTCTAAAGAGGTAGCGCCAGGTAATCCTTCATCCCGGTTACGATTCTGGATATATTCGCGAGTTTCTCTCCATCTTCTTTCGATCTCGGCTCTCGGCGAATCTCTATCTCGAGTAAGTGACTCGGTAGGTTTCTTCCACGTTTGATTACGTCTATAAGGCGCACTTTGCCTGTATGGACGTCTCCTGAATCGTCGGAAATGAGATAACGGATCTCTCCGTGGTTCTACTTCCTCACGGGGTTCGGGATTCGATCTTGGCGGGTTATTAACTTCGACATGGTTAGTTGCAACCTCTTTCGTCTTAGTAACCCTAGGTAGATTTTGTGTATGTGCAGTGTCAAGTTTCCTTAATAAATCATCAAGTTGTTCTAGGTCTTGAACATTGGCTGCCACAAGAATTTCTTGTACATGCGCCGGAAATTGTAAAGTTATTACCTGTATTAACTCCTGTTCTGGCAAAGGAGGATCAAAGAATTGCATCTTCTTTAATTGGGAAATGAGAAAATCAGAATATCGTGAAGAATTAATAGCTGTGTTGTATCTCCTAGAGTATAATTGTAACTTAATCAAGTGTTGAATTTCCGAATTCCAAAACCTCTTCAACAAGGCTTCCTTGAATTCATCATAGGTTTTAATGTTAAATTTAAATGCTGTGTACCAATTTAATGCTTTCCCTTCCAATAATCTAGAAGCTATCCTCAATTGGTGATCGGATCGTACTTTATTCTCTTGAAAGTACTCTTCAATATTGAGAAGGAATTCTTTCGCTGTGTACTCTTCCTTTCCGGAAAATTTTGCAGGTTTATCGTCTGATAATTTTAAAACTGTGGAAATGCTAGAAGTATCTCCACTAGACCCTTGACACTGGTGTGTAGACACCTCCTTCTCCACCTGAGAGATTCTATTATCAATCGTCTCTATTTTTCCTTGCAATTCGACCTTGATAGTCTTAACTTGCCCACGGATGGAGTTTTCCACACTCTGGACTTCCTTTTCGAGGTCCTGCTTCACTTCATTTACATCGCGGCCTATGCGAATGATTTGAGTATGTGCGCTATCTAATTGGTTTTTTACATGCTTATCTGTTTCCTTCTGCCTTGTTTTAAGTAAATTGACCTCATTACTTATTTTCTGAAAGTTAGTCTTAAAAGATTCATGGATGTTATCCTGAATAGAGGCTATTTTTGCTTGTGCCTGTGATAACTGACCATGAGATTCTTTAAATTCTGCCTTTAAGCTTTCAACTTCCTTAATCAATTGATGTGAGGTGGGAAAAGAAGCTTTTAAGTCTTCAACTATTTGTAGTTTAAGGTCCTGTTTTACTATTTCTAAGTCATGGGTGAGACGTTCGTTTATTTCCGTAAACTTAGAATTAATCTTCGCATTAGTTTCTGAGAATCGTTTTTCAATCTCGGAACCAGCTTTAGTAAGCCTATTTTCCAAATTAGCATTAACTTCGGTAAACTTGGTATTAATTACTTTAGTTACTTGTGTGATACGACTTTCTAAGTTGGCTGTAGTTGCGGTACTGGTCTCATTGATACGAGTGTTAATATCATTAATACGAGATTCTAAAGTGGTACCTAATTGAGCAGTTGCAGCATTGGACTCATCAATACGAGTGTTAATCTCAGTAATACGAGATCCTAAAGTAGTACCTAATTGAGCAGTTACGGCATTGGCCTCATTAATACGAGCTTGTAAATCAGCACCTACTTGAGCATGCGATTTGGCGATACGTTCATTTAAGCTAATCTTAAGAGCTTCAATAGCCGCTAAAATATTTTCCATTTTGATGGTAATGTATTTAAACCAAGCAACAAGAAAATCATAAATCACTTGAAAAGAATTCAGATATCACCATTATTGTCCAATGGTTAAAAGTTCATGTTCAAAGTCATTCAAGCATTCTCAAAAGAAAAATCTCCAAGACATTTAACACACAAAATTACCCCCATATCATTGATAACACTTCTTATTAGTGAGAAGTTAAATCTTGTTAGAAAGTTCACTGTAATATTAATAGTTATTCCACATAAAGCACTGGAAATGTATCTGAATTAAATTACTAAGTCACACGATTTTAGTGCGATTTTGTCTATCACTGCACTTCTTAATTACTAGTACTTCAAAATTGAGCTTAGAATGGTTAAGTGTCAATTTAATGTCTGCTGCACTCATAATTAAGTTCTGATATTGCTGAAGCGCTAATTTCTAATTTTACTGCACTCCAAATCGGCCCCGATACGACTGGGGCGCCAATTTCTACCCCTCTCCTCTGTAACAGTAAATTTGGTACTTTGGTAGAGATGAGACGCAGGGCGTGTACCAGTCGCTGAAGTGCATACAGAGGGAGAGGGTTTTGCTTAAAAGAAATCCTAAAAACTCTGTTTTCAGAGTTTATTAAAAGATTGAAATTAATATCACCTCTGTACAGCGTATACAGTCGAAAATTTTCCTCGTCCTATGGCTGGCGATGTTCTTGGATTCCGGCAGCTCCATTTTCCATAGCAGCGAACCACCATTCGTCCCCCGATGGAAGTTCTAGAAGATCTATTCGGTGCTTTGTAGATCCATGGCGTCGAGGTAGTCCTTGTAAATGGTGAACATGAATGAACATCGTTCAGCTCTGGGCGAGTTAGTGCAAAGGCTGCTTCTGCACAGATGATAGAGTGTTTATAAATGCTTTTAACAAAGTCCAAACACAAATGTCTCGGTGAAATGTCACTTAACTTTATCACGTGTCAAGTGAAAGAAACATTCACAAAATAAAGTCCACTCGGAACTGATTGTCCAGTTTAAAGTTACTTAAAGTTTATTGCACCTATGACAACATGAAGTAAGTTCATTGAAGCACTGTTCAATTTAAATGAAATAAAGATGTTCCGCTCGTGAATCAAACTCGTTCACGTGTTGAAACCAAAAGACGAAATTAACTGAGTACTGACAGTCCTTGGTTTGACTGTCCATAAACTAAATGTACACTGTTCATTAGAATGGAAATGCACTGTTCATTAAAATAGAGATGCGCTGTTCACACCTGCACAGTTCACAGTTCATGACCACAGTTTACGGATTGGTAAATTAAATTTGGATTAAACACAGTTTATAACTTAAAGTATCGAGTCCTCGGCAAGGAGCAATCAGATTCAAGTCCATAAAATTTCAATTTCGAACACTCGAAAATGTTTGCGTGTCTCGGACACTCGTATAGAGTAACAGTCAATAAATAATGTCCAGACGATACACAATTCACCTCACGTCCTATCGGAGTAAAAGGTTGTCACAATATAAGGAAATCTGAATAAGTCCACATTCAACGTGACTATATTAAAGTCCACGAACTTGAAACTTAGCAGCGGCTTCACGCTCGATTACCACACCCGCGAACTGACGGTGCGAATACTACAGTCTAATGTGCTTATAGAAATCCCGGCCACAAACTGGTATCACATTCTGCAGCGCACTGCTGCTCACTATAACATGCTGCAACACACACTCACATTCACTGATCTGCTGAGCGAAGCAGCACGTATTTATATTTGATCCGAAACTCGTAGAACATTCTCCATCAATCCAGGCTTTGTAGTGCAGCGAGGCATGCTGTGACGTCACCCGCTCACTACGTCACACGCGCGCAGCTCTTGCTCGCTGTCTAGTCAGTTCTTCGTAAGCGGTCCGGAGCATAACACGTAAGTTTAAGATTTTCATAACGGGGACTTAGTCTGTACCGCCGTTACCGGTACAATATATCATACAGTATACTATCTAATAAAATAACTATACTGCAATTCTAAACTGCACTGAGTATCCTGATCATAACAGGTAAACTGAACTAATAGAAATGAAGTTAAAATAAAATACTTGGCATTATACAATAATAATAATAATAATAATAATAATAATAATAATAATAATAATAATAATAATAATAATAATAATAATAATAATAATAATAATAATAATAATAATACCAAGTATTACTTATACAGTTCATTCCTCATTTTTACCATTGCTGTAATATCAAACGTATCGTACAAGCGAAGACGTCAAAAATCAGTGAATCTGATTTTCTCGAAAGTGTGCCGGAGACCTGAATTAAAAATATCGAACTATATTAGTCAGCTGGTTTATTAGGTCGTATGCCAGCAAGGGAAATCTTTATAATTTAATGCTATTGTTGTTGTATTGATTATTTAAAGATCTTCGTGATAGGTTCAGCGGAAGTGCTGTACGAAGTATCACACATAGTACTGTACAGTACCTATACTATATAAATGTAAACAGTGGAGAAGTTACTGATTTACTGAATGTAAAATTTAAATAAATATCACTAATCTTGATTATAACCAACAAACAAAAAACACGAATATTTATAGCACTAAATGGATCACGCACCCAAAATTAACAATTTCAATAGGTATATCTACTTTAGCACTACGATAAGACAGAGCACATTCACCGGGTGACCAAACTCCAGTGCGTCCAACAATGAAGTGCCATCCTTCACCTTCGACTTATTTGTGATGCTTCGTTGCGTGTACACTGGTTACATTGATTTGAATCACCTATTTGATGTCGTTTACTACTCCAGAGTTCTTGACTCTTAACTAGTCGAGTTGTAGTGCTGTGTCTACAATTCACAATTAACGTAGTCACACGAGGAATTCTGACCAACAAATATGGGATTTTTGCCATGGAAATCACCAAGCATGTGGTACAGATTCCAACGAAAACTTTACATGTCATGGTCACTACATTAAAAGCAACACAAAATTGCTCTACTAACTTGTCTGTTTTTTATTGACTTCACCGACGTTTTATTAGGGAGAGAGCATTCCAAATGACTTGGAAGTTCGAAATATTTATATACATGAATGAGACAATGGCCACAATATAAATTATTGAAACAAACTTTAGTAATTCTGCGTTCCAAAATATATTATAGAAAACAGGGCTGTATTATTATTTATTATTTATTATTATTATTATTATTATTATTATTATTATTATTATTATTATTATTATTATTATTCCGGGGATTCTGTGGAACTCAAAGGTGAAAGAAGGTGCTGACATGAATGGATGGATAAAACAGCCAGAAGATTAATTTAAAACTTTCAAATTAGAGCTGGAGATCATTCTCCTCCTTATGGTTTCTTCTCAAAAGTTAGACTTCACAATTCAGGTACACAATTTTAGCCCATAAGCTAGGGTAACAATTTTAGAAAATCAGAACAATCAACAAATAACGAATTAGCAATTTTGAGCTGGTACTCCTTAATAACAATTTTACCTGAGCACAACTACTCCTTTTACTCAACAGTCAATGAGACGGGTCTACCCATTTCTTTTACATCAACTGGAAGAGCATCACTGTTCTATCAATTTACACTTTCCAGACCTATCATAGGCACAACCTACATTTAACAAAATTAAATAGTACTCCCTGTCTTATACACTCAACAGTCTGATATCTTTAACATGGATGAATGAAGTAGAGCTTAACAGAGGTAAAGTGTACCCATTCTATATGCTTTTCGGTAAAAACGAAAGTTTAAATCTACTGGCCAAAAACCAAAATGGTAAGGGCGAACTCTTGCACACCAAGAAGTTTACAGGACTGTTTATTAATTATAATAATGTTATTTGCTTTACGTCACACTAACTACTTTTTAAGGTCTTCAGAGACGCCGAGTTGCCGGAATTTAGTCCCGCAGGAGTTCTTTTACGTGCCAGTAAATCTACCGACACGGGGATGTCGTATTTGAGCACCTTCAAATACCACCGGACTGAGACAGGATCGAACCTGCCAAGTTGGGGTTAGAAGGCCAGCGCCTTAACCGTCTGAGCCACTCAACCCGGTACAGAACTGTTTAAAACACTATTTGGACTTATGACCCTACGTTACAGAGGTTAAGCCTACACTACGGAGGTGACTAGATGGAAAAAATATTTAAGTTGAAGAAATCAAGTTGAGAGGGAATACAAGAGGGTATCTCACTCTCTATTCCCTGTTTTCGGTTAAGTTCTTTCAACTTGTTTGAAATTTACATTTAAAGTTAGGTATTTACATTTTAGAAAATAAAAAGTTACATTACTAGAGATCTGGAACATTTCCCTCGAGCTAGCTTTGAAAGACTATCATATGTTAAACAGGATCTGCCATTACCTTGAGCTCAGAGGAGGGATGAGGCAGCCCTCGCCTCCGGTACGAACACACTCTACTGTAGACTGGAGCGATATTTGCAAGCTATTATAGTCGAGGGGAGTGTTCCAGAAAACTCTGGGCTAAGGCCCTGACACACACCCAGTTCTCATTGAATAATGAAATAAACATCAAAATGTTATCATTCGTGAATAAATAAGTGTACACATTTTTTCATTTGCCAACGCTTAAGTTGGCGGGAAGAGATAGATGTGTTGATAACTTTTGAACATCAAAAACAAACATAAACACTCCAGTTAAGGCATTGGGGAAGTTTTGAAAATAATGGCAGGCCACATTTCCTACTGCCAATCACAATCTGGGTCGGGAGTGTCTACTATAACAACAGGCTCACTTGGCAACAACCATTCACAATATTGATGGGCAATTTTCATTATAAGACAGACCACTTTTCCTAATGCAAGTCACAATCCAGTTTCGAAAGATTTTATTATAATCGAGAAATGCAGCGCTATCTAGCATATCAACAATCGTATGAACAATAGAACGGCGATTGTGCTATCTGTTTTGTAATACGACTTACCATTTAGCCACCAATTATCGCGATACGAAGGTCTGCACCGTCATTAATATGCATCCATACTTCGATATTTTCTGGGGCCAAAAGTTACACATTTGAAGAACTTGAAACTTTTACTCAAAGAAAACATTGTCGAGGTATCGGGATTAGCACTCGCTACATGCGGAGAAGTTAAGGAACAAAGTGATACAGTTAATAAAGTTGAAATTAATAAAAAATAGGATTATAAGTGAGGATAGCCGGATACGACAAACATATAAATACCAAGTGGATGTATTGGAAAATCAAATTTCCCTCAACAAATTATGAACGTATGAAGTTACGGACATAAGAAAGCGGTAACCGAGGAGAAATTTAGGAGCAGGGATTCTTAGGTAAATAGATAAGAAGATGACTTATGGTGTTATTTCTTGAGCTAATCAGGGACGGTTATAACCTCCAACGATATCCCGCCAATATCCCGCAGAATGGCTGATTGACGTCTCCCTTGCTTTCTACCCAAGGAACAACCACGAGTTTACAGGAATGGCGACGAAAATGGCAATAAGTAACAACCCTGCTGGCCATCAGTCAGAGAAGTTGCCATGGAAACCAGTAAGTTCGTTGTCGGTCACTCGATGCAGCATGATACCTGCAGAAATTAGTAATTTTCTCCGTCATTTAAACAGTAAGCTAAATTATGAACATAACAAAAGTTGTTTAAAATGAAGAGACATTTCACATAGAGTATAAAATCCATAGCATAATAGAAAATTTAGGAAAAGTCTACTGGTTTTCCTATAAACCCCCGTCTATTCAAAAAATTTAAATCATATGCATATCAAAACCTACTCTAAATATGACGTTTGGTCGAAATATATTCAGCCGTTTCTCCGTGATGGTGGAACAAACAGACAGACACGAAAAATTAAAAAACACACTGGTTCGTTCTTGAGTTGACCTAAAACGGATAAATATCTGAAAAATTGACATAACAAACGAAATTACGGAGAGTGGACCCCCTACAACGTGTTTTATATAGATTATTCAAAAGAAATTTACACTGTATAACGTAACCAAATTTATTTATATTCTCAATAGTTTTTTTATACATTCTCGTCTGCCTGCCTTTATTTATTACTTGAAATCACAGTAATAGAGTATATAATATTCAGAAATACATAAAATCGTTATAACAATATCGGATCGTGTTGAAAGTTTATTCTGATTGTCACCTGCTATTTGAAACGTTTTACAATACCAATGAATTGAATCCGAGTAATTGCTAAGGGAGTAATATTACAGGGCCAAGCTCTGGCGGTAAAAATATTGACCTTCCGAGCGCAAGTTTACGGGTTCGATCCCAGATCAGTCCGGTGGTATTTCACGGTGCTCAAATACGCCAACTTCGTGTTAGTGGATTTAAATCACGTATTACCACTCCTACGGGACAGAATTCCGGTAAATGTGCGTCTCTTGAAGACTATAAAAGTTGTCAGTGGGGACTAAAACCAATACCATTATTATTAGGAATCCAGACTAAAGAATAGAAACATTCACTCTTATCTGTCTCTTAAATTCATTAATCACGGTAACTGCACTTTACGAGGATTCTAAAAACATTGGAACATAACATAACATTCAACTGGATACAAGTCAACATTAACTCAAGGAGAAGTCATTGAAAACTACTCTCCTTGTACAGTTTATTTCAAGATAAAAAATTTAAACCACCTTTATCGCTAAATTCAAATTTGAAGACATTTTTATTTATTGTCAGTGGTGAAATTAAACAGCATATATCTTACCAAAGTTAAGCAACAAATGATAAGAAGTCATATTTTTTGTAATCCTCGACTGTTGGTTTACTTGTTTAATCCTACGATGGTGGGTGCAACATAATGACTTGCATTCGTCTATCAAGCATCAAAATGCCATTACTGGTTAGCGATAATTCATCTTGAAACTTAATTCCTGTTAAATTTTAGGTACGAAGTTAACATTATGCCTTAGTGATGTCTGTGGTTTTATGTTCAGTACACATATGTTTCAGAATATGTACTAGTATATATTTGAAATATATAACGTTTGCTTTTGTCTTGAATATCTATTCCAGGAAATCTGCGTTTTAGAACCTTGAATCTCCGGACGTTATCGTGTCGAGTGGTTTGATATAACGCGCTTTGCACATACACTCAGGTGACTGAATTAAACTCTCACCGTTAGAAGTCATACCTAGTGAAGAGCTACGTTTCCAGTTGCTTCTATCCCAAGTAATTAGCCTCATACCCGTTGCGAACTCAGGGAACCTAAAGCTCTAAGTGCCAATCCAGATGTAGAAATTTCATTCCTTAATTTTCACGATTTCGAATCAGTGCAAGGGTGCCTTTGCTGCCTTGGTTGGGCATACCATAAACACTTACATATCCATCAACAATTTAATGAAGAGGATTATTGTCAGCGTGTAACAGTACTTTCATGTTAGGTATGTAGTAATGGCGGCCTGAAATGTCATAATGTGCGGCCAGAGAGACATATCATCATCCTCCACAGAAAAAGCAACAGCGACAATGTGTCTATCATTTGAAATTCAAAGAATGATTATATATTTCACTATTACATTACTTACTAAATCATTATTTTACTTTATGACAACATAATGGTTATAATCTTTGAAACTGGCACTCAAAAGCCAGAATGGCATTTTAACTAATATACATAACATTCTAACACATTATAAAGCCATGGACGGCTTTAATACGTTTTAATTAACAGGGCTGTGAATCAACACACAACAGCAGTTACATGTTTAATGTCTGGAATATTTATCTTCTGAGGACAATCAACGACGCTTATGATAACTGAAAACAAAATTTTGTACCAACATTATCCTCTTTCTGTTTGCTACTGGTACGATGCGCTACCAATGTCGCATCATACTGTAAAATTGTTTTTCAATTGTGATGTTCCATGTCCCCTCCACTGCATTAATATTACTTACCTCTTCTGTAATATTGCGATCAGTATTTTAAAGGGCGTTTCGAGCGTATATCACACAAGAATGGCGGCATGTATAATGCTTGACGTCGTTCTGTACGTTATTGAATCTAAACAGATCGAGATTGGCATCTAGTTCAGCGCATCAATTGTCTTCTGTCTCTACATTTCAATTTTTTTGTTATTCAAGAGAGCATCGCACGATGCGAATATAAAAATGGGTTTATGAATATACCTTTTTTGCTATTTGCTTTACGTTGCACCGACACAGATAGGTCTTATGGCGACAATGGGATATGGAAGGAATGGGAAGGAAATGGCCGTGGCATAGCTCGTTCTCAATTTTTAGTGAATTGTCAAACCTTACTACGGGCTATGCCTGCAGCGCGGCCTGAACGTAATTTGGGCCGCTGCGAGCTATGCAACCTCGATACGTACCGGCAGAGCCATTCGAAGAAGTCTGGGTCCTCTCGAAAAGCTGAACAGGTGTTATTAATAAGCTGTCATACGGCTGTTGATGTCGTTGACCAGAGTAAGGTATAGTACACCACACATTTCGTGAGTCCCCAGGATTAAAACTCTATTGTGGATTAAGGGCAGGAGACCGGGCAGGCCAATGCAAAGGACATCGATTCACGATCCACCGTCATGGGAAGATGTTGTCCAAAAACCGATGTTCATGCGAGCTCAAAAGGTCTGGAGCCCTGTCATGTTCGGACCAGATGGTGCGGCGAAGTCCTCCAGAAGTATGGGCAGCCTTTTCTTCAAGGTGGTCTGATCCGCTGGTCTGCTCAATTGTCGATGTATGGACCGATGAAATCTTGAGTCCAAAGTGATGTTGATGTTTAGAGACAACCGTAGCATGACAGTGTGTGCGTTATGTAAGTTTATGACGTCATCTTTCTCACATGTGGCCTCATCGCTGAATTAAACGCATGACAGGCGACAAGATCGTCAGTACGGTAGTGGCTACGTGCACCAACGCCTTTATCTCAGTACCAAAGTATTGTAGGATATATTGTATGATTCATAGGTATATTTTTGTTTTGATACAAGGAATTCCACCCTCACCCCCTCTCAATATTTGTTACAAAGGTTAACTTGCGCTCTGTATATATAATATAAGGAATTTTTTTTTTTACTACTTCACATAACTCCACATAAGTACCTCGGCAGACTGCCAATAAATCCACATGCATATAATGTATTTAGCCACCAAGAGCATCCGGGATATTAGATCAGTCATTAAAAGTTAGTACCCATATGAATCATGAGATGGCAGAAATAGTGAATAAATATTCAGTTTTGAGGTTTAGACCATTTCCGTCGACATCTATTAAAGAACAACGTCAGTTTCATTCTTATCATTTTGCCCAAGGATCACAGCAAATCTACTGCAGTGATTGAGATGAAAAATGCTATTTATGTAGATAGCATATTGGAATGCAAACTAGGCAACAAATTACTAAGATATTCCTAACGGGCAGGAGGCTGGAATGTTTAATTAGAAAGTGAGTACAGCAAAATGCATGGGTTGATTTTTAATAGTGGCAACTATGCTGTAAAAACGCCGTGAAACGTAGCCAGGTAATGTATGTCTGAGGTAGCTTAGATACCCACCCTCCGTCAGCGTAAAATAACTCGCTCTTTAGACGCCATGCATGTGTGCAGCGAAGACAACAAGAACGCAGTTTTGAGCGCGCGATCGTGGAGTAGAGCTGTAATGATTTGAAAGCAAAATCATAGGAGCTGATTGAAAGTTGAATGCGCTAGAGGTCGCAATGCAAGGCAGTGTTACGAAGGATTGCAAGAGGCTTGGAGTAAAAGTACTGCACTCTAGCAGGATGGGTCAAGGACTTCAAAGATAGGCGACAAAATGTGACGGACATGCCGCGGCCTGGTGATCGTGCAGTAAGTGATGACCATGTGCAGAATGTGAACACGTTAGTGCTGGCGGATCGGAACACCACAATTCGTGAATTGGCCAACGATACAGCGATGGCGGCTTCGACTATGCTGAAAATCCTGAGGAAACGGCTGGGAATGCGGGAAATCACCTCCAAATGGGTTCCACATAATTTGAGCGGACATCAAGAATGACTGCGATATGATGCTGCCCGGAGTGCGATGAACGCGAATATGAGGCCTTCTTATGGCGGATAATCACTATTGACGGGACCTAGGCCAGAGCTTATGGACCGCAACTGAAACGCCAATCAAACGAGTGGTATCATCACGGGTCACCGCGAAAATTAACGGTTCGGCCGATCGAAACCAATCTGAAGGACATGATGATCGTTACCTACGACTGGGATGGTGTTATCACAAAGCATACCGTTTTTCGAGGACGTACCGTTAATGCGGAGTATTACTGTGCATTTTTGCAAACGAACCTGGTAGCAGCTCTAAGAAGGATACGAGGACATTTCTTGAATAACCCACCCATCATTCTGTATGATAATCATAATGCAAGGCGGCGTGCAGCAAGAGTTGTGACTGAGTTGTTCAATTGCTGGGCTGGGAAGTGCTTTATCACCCCCACTATTCTCCAGATCTCAACCCTTGTGACTACGATCTCATCTCTAAAATAGAAACACCACTTCGAGGAGTCTGCTTCCGCACAGTGGATGATATTCTCCAGGCCACCGACCGCTCTCTCCGCGACCTCCAGAGATCAGGCATTCTCAACGGCATCCAACGGCTTCCACATCGTTGGGAACGAGTGCTACTCAACGGTGGCGATTACTTCGAAATCCTGTAAAACGCCTAACGGTGTACGCATGCTATGTATCGAAATTAAAAATAGTTGCAACTATTAAAATATCAGCCGATGTATTTAGGAATAATTATTTCAAATATTGCTGAAATATCTGAGAAGAAATCCTTCAAATTATTCTTCATGCTGAATAACAATAATGATGTTCTACCGTTTTTCTACACCTTGTGGGTTCGCGGGTGTGAACTGTGTTGTACATGTTGATTTGGCTCCATTCCTCTTACGTGTTTCTGTGGTGGTTGGTAGTGTAATGTGTTGTATGAATATGAAGAGGAGAGTCAGAAAAATTAATCACACGCGATTAGAAACCCCGACCCGGTCGGTAATCGAACTTGGGACCCTCTGAACCGAAGGCCTCAACGCTGACCATTCACTCAATTAGTCGCACAATAATAATTGGAAATCTCGTTTCTTAAATTTTACGACTTCCTGACGTGCAATTAAGACTGTGTTAATTATGATGTGTGGTCACCATCATTGTCATTTTCGTTAGATTTTACAGTGTATGGAAATTTTAGTGCACAACAAGTGCGGTTTCGGTGGGAATGAATTCACTTGAAAATACATGGCTGATTACAATATAGACATATCGTCCTTAGTAACAAACTTGTAACTGTTAATCATCACTGATCAAATAGCTCTGGTCTTGATGTTCAAGAATTAGTCGAATGCTTGTTCAGGGCGCACATTTCATCCCACAGGAGGGGATGACATGTAAAAATATTGAAAATGAACTGATATTAATGTCGAATTATTTTATATGTCTATGAGATTAATTTTGACAGTCCAGATACCTTTTAAGCCCACGTTCAGCCTTCATTGGGACGGGGGCTGAGATGTGGTGAAAAGTAAATAGACAACAATGGGCGAGATTAGTGTTGAATGCACAGTTGTAAGGGTCGCAAGGCTGATTGGTGACAGTCTTAATGACATTTGAAATCATGCACAACCTATCGATAGCGCGGTATTTTGCCTTGGCTTCATATCTGGCGATATGTAACACCTTCTTCCAGAAAAGCGAGAGGCATCTATGGACAAACAAAAGTGGTGGACGGGAAAGCCAAATAGATTTTCTCTTGTGTAGAAGAATGCATCTGAAGGAGGTAAAGAACTGCAAAGTCATACTAGAGGAAGACGTGGCTCCACAACACAGAGTGCTAGTACTTGACTATGAATGCACAGTAATGAAGAAAAGAGCAGTAAGGAAAAAACTCCTAGAATCAAATGGTGGAGGTTAAATGATCCAATTTTGGGACGTGAATTCAAGGTAAAGGTGATCCAAGAAACACAGTTAGTGAAAGGTGTTCAGAAATTGTGGTCAGTAAATGCTGAAGGTATCAGGAAAGTTGGTATGGAAGTGTTCGGTATGAAATCTGTGAAAGGCGCTCCATTTGATAAAGAAACATGGTGGTAAAACGATGAGGTCCAGAATACGTTCAAGATGAAAAAACAAGCCACGAAAGCCTGGGACGAATCTGGAATGTCCGAAGATAGAGAACACTACAGACAAGCAAATAAAACTGCGAAAAGAGCTGTTGGAGGAGCAAAGGCAATGGCATGGAATGGTCTAGGAAAATTTAGGAACCAAAGAGGGCAAGGAAAAGCTCTTCAAAATTGCTAAGGCAAGGGACAGAGCATTAAAATATCTTACACACATCAAGCAAATGAAGAATGAACAAGGTATGGTAATTCAAGATGAGAATCTAATTAAGAAGATGTGGGAGGATTTTAAGGAGCTGCTTAATGAGGAGAATGAACGGCTCGTGTTTGAAGATGGTATTCCAAATTATAATGTAACAACTGACATATGCAGGATACAGGTTGTAACTGCTATGAAGAAAATTAAAAGTGAATAGAAGCAACGGGCCCCGATGAAATTACTGTAGAGGCCTGGAGATGCCTGCGAGAGGAGGGAATAGATATGTTACTAAACCTATTAAAACAAATATTCCAAGAGAAAGGAATGCCCAATGAATGGCGGAAGAATACCGTAATTCCCATTTGTAAAAAAAGGGGTACATTCAGGATTGTGAAAGTTACAGAGGATAAAACTTATGTGACACACTATGCAGATCTGGGAAAAAGTCATTGAAAGTAGGCTTTTACAGGAGACAATAATAGGTGAAGAACAGTTTGGATTTATACCAGAGAAAGGAACCATAGATGCCATTTTTTCTCTAAGGCAGCTTATGGAAAGATACAGAGAAAATAATTACACATGGTGTTCATTGATCTAGAAAAGGCTTATAATCGTGTGCCCCGCCAAGAAGTATGGACATGCACAACATCCAAGGGAGTACTAGAGAAGTATGTGCGCATCATTCAGGAAATGTACCATGGGGCAAGGACGCGCTAGTTAGAAGCAGTGTAGGGCTAACGGAAACCATACCAGTTGAAGTTAGTCTCCATCAAGGATCTGCACTGAGTTCCTATATCTTTGATCTGATAATGGATGTTCTCTCTGAAAGCCTTAGAGAACCAGCTCCTTGGTGCATTTGCAGATAACATCGTACTATGCAGCACTAATAGAGAACAACCTTAAACTAGAACAATGGACAGAAGCACTGGAGGATAGGGGTCTTAAAATCAGTCGGAATAAGACAGAGTACTTGTGCCTAGGTGGAAAGGAAAATTATAGTGTGAAATTGGATGGAAATGAACTCCACGCAAGTAATAGTTTCACGTACCTTGGATCAACTGTATCTGATGATGGCAATCTAGATCTGGAAATTACACACCCAATTCAGGCAGCCTAGTTGAATTGGAAAAGGCTGTCTGGTATCCTGTGTGACAGGTGACTAAATGTCCAAGTGAAGGGGAGAGCCTACAAAAGTGTGGCACCGGGCGAGTTGGCCGTGCGCGTAGAGGCGCGCGGCTGTGAGCTTGCATCCGGGAGATAGTAGGTTCGAATCCCACTATCGGCAGCCCTGAAGATGGTTTTCCGTGGTTTCCCATTTTCACACCAGGCAAATGCTGGGGCTGTACCTTAATTAAGGCCACGGCCGCTTCCTTCCAACTCCTAGGCCTTTCCTATCCCATCGTCGCCATAAGACCTATCTGTGTCGGTGCGACGTAAAGCCCCTAGCAAAAAAACAAAAGTGTGGCGAGATCAGCCGTGATATACGGAGCAGAAACTTGCCCAATAGTACAATCATAAAATAAACGGCTGGATGTAGCTGAAATGAAAATGCTGCAATGGATGTGTGGTGTTACTAGGAAAGACCACATCAAGAACAGCTTCATACGAGGCAGTGTTAATGTAACTCTAGCATCACGCAAAGTTCAAGAAAGGCGGTTGCTCTGGTATGGTCACACTAAGCGCAGAGATGAGCACTATGTAGCAAGAAAAGTGCTTGACTTAGAGGTGAAGGGCAGGAGGGAGAGAGGCAGACCTAGAAGAAGATGGACCGGGCGAGTTGGCCGTGCGCGTAGTAGGTTCGAATCCCACTATCGGCAGCCCTGAAGATGGTTTTCCGTGGTTTCCCATTTTCACACCTTAATTAAGGCCACGGCCGCTTCCTTCCCACTCCTAGCCCTTTCCTGTCCCACCGAGCTCGATAGCTGCAGTCGCTTAAGTGCGGCCAGTATCCAGTAATCGGGAGATCGTGGGTTCGAGTCCCACTGTCGGCAGCCTTGAAGATGGTTTTCCGTGGTTTCCCATTTTCACACCAGGCAAATGCCGGGGCTGTACCATAATTAAGGCCACGGCCGCTTCCTTCCAACTCCTAGGCATTTCCTATCCCATCGTCGCCATAAGACCTATCTGTGTCAGTGCGACGTTAAACAAATAGCTTTCCTGTCCCATCGTCGCCGTAAGACCTATCTGTGTCGGTGCGACGTAAAACAACTAGCAAAAAAAAAAAAAAAAAAAGAAGAAGATGGATGGATTGCGTGTGGGAAGACTTCGCAGAAAAGCAGTTAACTGAAAACACCCTTTGGGACCGAGGGAAATGGAAAAGACTTGTCAAAAACGTCGACCCCGTATGAGCGGGAAAAGACGAAGAAGAATTATATTATATTATATTATATTATATTATATTATATTATATTATATTATATTATATTATATTATATTATATTATATTATATTATATTATATTATATTATATTATATTATGCCAGTCTCTTGGTGTAGGAGTAGCATGCCGGCCTCTTATCCGAAGAAACCGGGTTCGATTCTCGGCCAGGTTAGGGATTTTTACCTGGATCTGAGGACTAGTTCGAGGTCCACTCAGCCTACGTGATTAGAAATGGGGAGCTATCTGACGGTGAGATAGCGTCCTCGGTCTAGAAAACCAAGAATAACAGCCGATAGTATTCATCGTGCTGATCATACGACACCTCGTAATCTGCAGGCCTTCGGGCTGAGCAGCGGTCGCGCGGTAGACCAAGGTCCGTCAGGGCTGTAGTGTCATGGGTTAGGTTATATTATATTATTTTGGGATAACTCGTGTCATTCTCCAGTTGTCCGACTCATTGGCTGAACGGTCAGCGTACTGGCCTTCGGTTCAGAGGGTTCCGGGTTCGATTTCTTGCCGGGTCGGTGATTTTATCCTTAATTGGTTAATTCCAGTGGCACGGGGGCTGGATGTATGTGTTGTCTTCATCATCATTTCATCCTCATCGCGATGCGCAGGTCGCCTACAGGAGTCAACTTGAAAGACCTGCACCTGGCGAGCCAAAACCGTCCTGGGATATCCCGGCACTAAAAGCCATACGACATTTCATTCACAGTTGATATTCTATAGTTTTCACAGTTTCTTAAATATTGCTTCACATCTAATGCACAACTACATTCTTCGAACTTTGCAGACCTAGCAAAGAAGTACATCTCGATCAAGGCAATTTGATTGCTATTTCAAAATAACAGGCACGGACATGAACCTCCTAGCAAGACAGGTACTTTTTTTTTAAATTGCGACGTGTTCCCATGCTCCTACACACAGCATTTCTTATCGGACTTAGCGCAACCTGCTGTCCTTGCGATAATCTGTCCATCAAGTCGATCCAATCTTGGTACGGGTTTGCATTTAAGTTAATTATATAAAATTTCTCATCATAAAATACTACCCATCGGATTTCGTTCAAACCACATCCTAAACCGTCTGAGGAGTAATAAGAACAAATTGTGAAAATTTCAGCGAAGTCGGTCCAGTAGTTTTGGAGTCCATACGACACACACACAAATAGTTTTAATTTTATATATATAGATAATGGTTTACTAATAAAGGACCAAGAGATTTTGATAAAGCGTACGTTTTCGTTTTAGCATGTATAACAGTCTGGTACAAATGTTGGTGCGCTAGAATAATTTCAGGAGCTATATAGGCTTAATGCTATTATGTCGGCCCCGTGGTGTAGGGATAGCGTGCCTGCCTCTTATCCGGAGGCCCCGGGTTCGATTCCCGGCCAGGTCAGGGTTTTTTACCTAGACCTGAGGGCTGGTTCGAGGTCCACTCAGCCTACGTGATTAGAATTGAGGAGTTATCTGACGGTGAGATAGCGGCCGCGGTCTATAAAGTCAAGAATAACGGCCGAGAGGATTCGTCGTGCTGACCACACGACACCTCGTAATCTGCAGATCTTCGGGCTGAGCAGCGGTCGCTTGGTAGGCCAAGGCCCTTCAAGGGCTGTAGTGCCATGGGGTTTGGTTTGGTTTATGCTATTATGTAGTATCGCGTACATATCAAACATGTCCATTTTCTACTAATTGAGCAACAGTGAGTAATTCCCATCCTGTTCCTAGGATCCTATCTAGACGTCCGATGCCTCTTTTACCAGCAAAATTGAAAAATGTGTTAGTCAGCCGTTGCGAGCAAATACAATTAGATTTCATGACTGGATTGTACTTCAAAATAAGTTTCTAGCTGTTATTCCGTGTCCCGTAAATAACAGTTCATTGCAAATATATATATATATTAAGTTTGGGGCAAAAATAGCCAGACAGGCTCGGGTAAGACCCGAACCCATAGCCTTCAGTTTTGGCATCTAATACTCTGACATCTGTTGTGAGGTAAATATAATGCTGTTGTGAAATGAAAATGTTCATTTAATACAAGAATGTTATTTTCTTTTGCGTAAGAGATTTATTTGGAGGAAATTGTTTGTGGCATAGGGATGAGTTAGTAGAATATGATTATGAGTGTGTGTGTGCGTCTTGTTATTCATGTCAACGTATCAACAGTACTTCGGTCACGTATCAACAGTATCCCTTAATTGAAATTAGTTTCTCTGGCCACAAACATTTATCACCGGAGTTGTACAAACTAATAACGTGAGAGACGAAATGTAGTTGACCCTCTCACGTTCGATAACAGAGAAGTTGAGAAATGCGTAACATTGCGTGAGTATAATTAAAACTTAATTGATCTATTCTACATCGACCAAAGTTACACATTTTAATGGCAATATGCCACTATGTTTCTGGAATACTGTCCAGAACAATGTGTTAAATATATTTCAGTGTAAGTTACGAAGGCAGTACAATTGTAATGTTGTGAGTGACATATTTGTCATGAAACGCGTTAGGAAAGAATCTGAACAGACTGTAGTTGTACCACCCTTGGTTACGAGAGGGAAATATTTTTCAAAGTATGCTAATATCGGTAGAAAGCAGTAGCAGAGGTCCAACTGCACAACATCATTTCATCCGCTAAATTTACAAGTAGATTCCATCTACCACACAAGTTCTTGACTAACCTGAGTGGAATTAGAACTGCACATGGTACATGCAGGGACATACTGCACAAATGGAACAAGCTACAGACACTCATGAGTTGCTGAGGAACTTCACTTCAGATTAATCACTATATTTTCAGCGAGTGTGCTATTCGACAGAGAGGAGTTCCTTACATTGGAATTAAAAATCTGTGCAGTGGTTAAAAAATCTTGTCATTCAGTTGGAATAATCAAGAATCTGTCCTCGATGGCCATGAATTCCTTACTGAGTACGGATTGGTACATATTTCTTTGTGCCTATCCAAATACATTTATACACTTGCTTGCACAGTTCATATTTTAGCCTCGAACATAACATTAATCTCAGATAGTGTGCACGTAAGTCGAAAGGAGGTTCAGTTCATTGTCCGTCAGTTTGCTATCTGTTTTCTAGTTTGCTGATTTTTCGTCTGTTGGTCTTTAGCGAGTTTGTTTGTTTGTTCTAGTATCAATATCATCCAAAATGCCCTAAACAGATTTTTTCCAAATATAGTATATAGGTGTGCAGTACGCTGAATATTATTTGATCAGTATATAATGGCGTAGAAATGTTTGGGGAGCCAAAACAGGATATATTACATCTCTCTATTAATATTGACCGTTAGTGAATTGGAACGCCACCGCAAGCAGCCCGGAAGACAAAGGCAAAACGTGTGCGAGGCACTACGTCTGTACCAGGAACGGTATCACGGCAGGCAACACCCGGCTGCAACCATATTCCTCCATGCTGAAAGGCACCTAAGGACAACAGGCGTGATTTTCAACCAGCCACCAGTCCCTGACAGGCCCGTTACATCGGGTGAAACAGGAAAGGACGTTCTGGAGGCAACTTGTAAAAATCCACACATCAGGTACAAGGGCGATTGCACGACATGCGAACACCAGCCAGCCGTCTGTCTGGCGAATACTGCATGAAAATAAATTTCACCCGTACCATCTTGAGCTACACCAAGAGCTCCATGGGCGGGATTTCGAAGCTCGAATGGAGTTATATCGGTGGCTATTAAGCAGGCTGTACAATGATGCAACATTCGTATCGCATATCCTATTCTCGGACGAATTGCGCTACCACAATAATGGGAAAGTCAATCGCCACAGCATGACTATTGGAGTCGGGGCAATCTTCACTGGGTGCGACAGGCGCCCCATCAAGTACGATGGGGAGTGAATGTTTATTGCGGAATCTGGGAGAATCGCCCGATTGTACCTTATTTCTTTGAGGGCCATTGGACGGGCCCACGTTTCCTGCACTTTCTGCGTCGGGAACTCCCACTACTGCTGGAGGATGTGCCCTTGCACGATCGTTTGACAATGTGGTTGCAAAAGGATGCACCTCCATCACATTCGACTTTACCCGTTCGTAACCATCTGAACGAGATAGCGTGCCTGCCCCTTACCCGGAGGTCCCGGGTTCGATTCCCGGCCAGGTCAGGGATTTTTACCTGGACCAGAGGGCTGTTTCGAGGTCCACTCAGCCTACGTGATTAGAATTGAAGAGCTATCTGACGGTGAGATAGCGGCCCCGGTCTAGAAAGCCCAGAATAACGGCCGAGAGGATTTGTTGTGCTTACCACACGACCCCTCGTAATCTGCAGGCCTTCGGGCTGAGCAGCGGTCGCTTGGTGGGCCAAGGCCCTTCAAGGGCTGTAGTACCATGTATTGGTTTAGGTTGGTTTATAAAAACTGAACATATTTTGCATTGTACTGAACAATGTCCACAAATCCTTTGGATAGCCTATAGTTGGTGCACATAAAATGTTTAAAAATTACATTTTTCAGACTGAAAAATGCACTACTAAAGTACTGTATATATAAATAAACACATCCTACTGTATGACTAGCGGAACCTTTAAAATTATCATGTCGCTCACTTTAATATGAGGGTCATGTTTGTAACTGATTTATCCGAACATTGAGTACACATACGTGTAATTGAATCCTAGGCTCCGCACTTTAGCTTTAATGAACATACGAAGATATGTTCAAATGAGAGCAGTCCACAACTTACGTTCACCGGTCGAGTTGGTCGTGCGGTTAGGGGCACGCAGCTGTAACATGCATCCGGGAGATAGCGGGTTCGAATCCCACAGTCAGCAGCCCTGATGGTTTTCCGTGCTTTCCCATTTTCACACCAGGCAAATGCTGGGGCTGTACCTTAATTATGGCCACGGCCGCTTGCTTCCCATTCCTAGGCCTTTCCTGTCCTATCCTCGCCATAAAGCCTATCTGTGTCGGTGCGACGTAAAGCAAATAGCCAAAAAAAAAAGTTACGTTCGATTACAGATCGTGAGATAAAAGTACCTGTCTCTCAGCGGGCTGGAGAACACAATAATTAATTTAATATTTACAAACTCCTGTACCGATAGCAAGAATCTTCAATATCATAAAAAGAAAACCTGTGAAATAATGTTTCTATGAAAGGTACATAGCTTATCGTTCTTCTCTGATAAATAATTGCAGCATGTTTTACTCAATTCTGTGAACAGATCGTTTTAAAGGTACATGACCACAGACGTCTTTCTACAAAAATCATTTTCTGGCGTGAAATGGAAGCCCCGCGGTGTAGGGGTAACGTTCCTACCTCTTACCCAGAAAATACGGGTTCAATTCCCGGGCAGGTCAGGGATTTTTACCTGAATCTGAGGGCAGGTTCGATGACAGCTCAGTCTATGAGATAACAATTGAGGAGCTATCTGACGGTGAGATAGCGGCCCCGGTCTAGAAAGCCAAGAATAACGGCCGAAATGACTCACCGTGCTGACCACACGACACCTCGTACAGCCTTTGGGCTGAGCAGCAGTCGCTTAGTACGCTATGGACCTTCGGATCTATTGTGCGATGGGGTTTGGTTTGGTTTGGTTTGGATATGTAATAATGTAACTGGGTAAGTAGAACTTAAATTATCATTTCTGTGTGATTTGGATTTAGATAAATGCCCGACAGTCGTTACACTGGTGCTTGTCTATCTCTAGTTTGTTAAAATGAAAAGAATATCTAGCTAGTTTGAGTTTCTCGTAAGTAGGAATGGTATAACTTAAGTAGTAAAAACCCTCCTCATAATAGTCTCTCCTTAAATACCAACATTACTTCTTTTAAAAACTTAAACTGAATGTATATGAGCAAAAATAAAAATTGAAAGTGCGTTTCGGTAATATAAGCACCATGATTAACGTGAGAAAGAAAACGTTGAACGCAAAGCACTGTCAAAAAGGTGGATATTATAGTTAAAGAGGTATTTTTGGTAAGCGTTTTCTAGTGCAGAATCGAATTCATAGGATCATAACGCGCTTTATATAGACTGAGTCGAGTCAGAATTTTCTGGAATAGCATATTCACAATGGTATTCTTTTATTATAAAGCAAGTGTGAACCAAATGGGGAACGTAAGACATACGGCACCAATATATTATTTTTCAGATAATCTATATAAATAAATTCGTAACGACCATGTGTCTGTACATTGACTATTTTGGCGAAATTTTCATTCAGCTATCCGTTTCAGGTGTAATAATGTCCATCTGCATATTTCTTTACCTTTGGTGTCTGTCTGTTTCTTTGTCTGAGTTCTTATAACGTGCAAACTACTCGATATATTTCCACAAAACTTCATATTTAGAATCCACCAATCCTTGGGTAGGTTTAGGGGTAATATTGTTTCTACACCCCTTAACTGCCTGGGAATTTATACGAAACTGAAACCGTGATTTTGCACTCCCACAAAATATACAAAACCAAACTTAATGGGAATCTCTATGCCTTACGAAAATCAATTTCTAAACCTTTTATCTCATGTGCAGTAATCCGATACGAGGATTAATAAGGGATATATCACTAACGGACCGTTTTACGTTACCAATCCCACCGGACTTGATTCAAGAGCGTGTGCGTGTGAAGCGTATTTCATATAACTTGGAAACTCCTGGAGATATTTCAATCAAACTTCATATTTAGCATTCACCTGCCTAAAGGTATGTTTTTAGATCCACACCATGTCAAATTTATGGAATGAACTGGGGGTTTATAGGGAACCGAAACTGTGATTTTACTCTCCCACAATATATACAAGACCAACCTGACTGACTGAAAATCGACCAACTTTGATGGAAATCTATTTCTAAAAGTTTTTTCTCATCTGCATTTATTCGATCGGAGGATTAATAAGGGAGATATCATGAACGGTGCGTGTTGCAGGCTAAGTCCAGCGGACATAGCCCAAAAGGTGTTGTACGTCGAGCAGACTCCTTATGTGTATAAATAAAATCGTAACGACCGTATATCTGTACATTGACTATTTTGGCGAATTTTTCGTACAGTTATCCGTTTCAGGTGTAATAATGACCATCTACATCGTTGTTAGCTTATGTTTCCTGAAAGACCTCATTTTTACCCAGCCCCCTCCTCCCAAAGCAACATTGCGGCAAAATCTGCCAGACGAGCTAGAATATTGAAATTTGCCAAAATTATATATATTAGCCCGTAACCGACGGAAGTTTTCCAAGATGTTTAAATAACTTTTTACCTCCGAAAAATATCGAAATATTGAGGCAATTTCAGTATCGGTGCAGACCTCCAATTCGAGGTATTTCGTGGCTAAAAGATATCACGTATCATGAAACGGGGGTAACAACACCGGATTAATTTGTAGTGATCTACAACTTCGTTTTGTTGTATCTCTATCCCTTATACGTTAGATATGTCTCTATTTCTCGATTGTGAGTATATTATGCACTTTGTTCATTCATAGTTTGAATCACTTATATGAAAGATAGAATCATCTAATTGTAGACGAACATTGGCCCACCCTGTATCCGTGTATGTGCCAAATTCTATGTTTGTAGCTGTCACATAAGTATCCACAAGTAATGCACTGTGATAAAACCTTATTGTCCTAGACTATATAATATTGTAAACGTCTAGGACAAAATAAATTATATTTAGTGTAGTAATAGTCAATAATTGTGAGAGGGAAATGTAAGTCATGTCTCGAAAAAACGTTATCCAAATTTCACACTGAATCTTATCCATAAATAGATGATATAGGAGACAATATCACAAGACCAGCCATTTAGACCGTCTTGTGGTACAGTACGTTTGTCCATATGACGTGTCGGTAAGCAGCAGTTAATCTGTAAATGAAAGTTTGCAATATTTTAAATATGCACATACTTCGTATGTCTATCTACATATACTCATTGAGGTCGATTTGAAGCGATGTAGAAAGGGTGTGTCTGCCATTCTAATTAATATTTTACAAATCTATAGTGACTCTCCCCAGACAGTAATCATTAAAATTCCGTTTTTATATTTCAATTCGCACTGCATCTGGTACATTCGCGAACATATACACGAAATATTGCATTGAGTTTCACATTCCAGATGTTCCACTTCTCCAGTCCCCCTCCTTACAAGTGAACTGTCCATACTGTCATATCAAAATCGACAATGGAAATTCGTAGAGACGATGAGGGATCCACGAGAAAGAAATGTACAAAAATTCAGCTGCCATTTCTATCGGTAAGGTCCTTAAATCGATACGGAAATGTTTAGCAGAATTGCACGCTTTAGCGTATAGCTCGACGTGGACAGCCCCGGTGACCAGCTGAAGCGACCGGGTTATCTTGAGCTTGCTGGGTTAGCCAGTTGACACATGTTCCTTTGAAAGATCAGTCATGAATCCCGCTAATGTTCTAGAGTATGCTTTACATTATTTTTGTGGAAAAGGTTTCTCCTCGTCCCGTGAAATAACTTTGGAAAGAGAGATGGGTCGACATGGGATCGAACTAACTGAAAATCATCCCATGGGTGCCAGAATCGTCTCAGAGTCGTGTCTGGAGAGAAATAGTGATAGTGGAATCAGCAACACCTCATCTGCATTACCTGAAAGAGAAGGCAGCAAACCACTGCCAGGAACAAGATGTGTTACGGATCCAATTTTGAGCCCCGAGTCTGATTCCCGTCAATCCAGTGAAGAGACACCGCAGTCACCTAACGAATCTACTAGTTCAAGCTATGCTTCCAGTTCACAGAAGAAAGTGAAACAAACTGCAGATATGCTTACAAAAAAGCTGTAAATTTATGGTTAAATAAGGGGGTCAAGAAGCGGCTTTCATTATCCACTGTTCGCTAGAGTTGTAGTAAGATGACGTCACTACGACAACTGTACCCGTGGAAGAACCAATTAGGATCTACATCAGTAATCCCCATTTAACACAAGAAATTGATGCATACTAAATTATTTTCTCGCTTTACAGAAGCAAGAAGACTGGAGCGGAATGTATGCGATGAAGACCTGCGACTGTGGGCCCTGGAAATTTCAAGAGAGGCTTAAATGGGGCGAACTAATTTCAGCGCATGGTGCTAGTTGTTAGAGTTATTTTAAGAAAAGGTACAGAACAAAGAGCAGAAAAAATACGAAATTTTCATCCCGTGCGTATCTGCAAGAAGAAGACGAAAAATGATAAAGTAGCAAAGAAATTTGTGGAAGCCGTTACAGAGCTTTCTTTAGACTACACCCTTTCTTCAATATACAATACTGATCAGAGTGGTTTCGTGCGCGAAATGAAAGAGAAAGGTGCTCTATATTTTGATGGTGAGAAATATATGGTAACAGTTGCTCGGTCAGTTAGTGCACTCACCCATTCGGACAGAAATATAATTGTAACAGCCACAAAATCAGGGAAAATGGGGAAAAAGGAATTAAGGTGTTGGTTTAAAGAATCCACCTTCCAATTTGCGGAAGAGAATTGTTTGCTATTGCTAGATTCCTGGACTACTTATAGTGATAAGAGCTGTCTTGAATAAATTCCTCCAGGCAACAGTACAGAAATTCTCCAGATTCCTCCCTGCACTACAGGAAAAATACAGGCCTTGGACAAGTTCTTCTTCCGGCAGTGGAATGCTTTGAATCGCCGCTCAACAGACATTGCACCGACGCGTGAAGACTTTCAGTTTGATGTTTATCAGGGAAACAGCATACTGAAAATGCAGTCCTTCATTCATTTTCAATTTTCTTCCCCCGGGTTGTAGGACATGATCAAATATTCGTAGTTCGCAACCAATTATACAACGGAGAGACCATCCGAGCTCGAAGTGCCTGCGAAATATTGCCTTCAAACAAGTAAGGAAAATTGTGAAGAACAGTGTGGCCTCAAAGTGCATATTCGTTGTGCATGGTGCCAAAAATATTTGTGTTTTTATCATGCGATTAACGCACCTCATTTATGTTTCACTTTCGTTCCGTAACAGTAAATTGACCTTGACGCGTGACATCCTGCCAGTTCTTTCTCTCTATTTCTCTCCAGCACAACTGCGATTCCAATCCGCTGTGCGCCGCGCGAGCCAGCAAGAATCAAGAGTTGTCCAGTAAGGTGCGTTGTCACACAGATTTTGTGTCAAGATTTCGAAACCTTCAGTTCGAAATGGCAGCTAAATTTTTGTACATCGCTATTTTATGTGTCTCCTCATGGTCTCTGCGAAATTCCATTGTCTATTTCGATATGACAGTATGGACAGTTCCCTTGTTAGATGTCTGTCACGCAATGCACACCACTGCACTGCTTGTCAAATGATACAGTCGTTAACGTGTCCGGCTCCATGGCTAAATGGTTAGCGTGCTGGTCTTTGATCCAGTGGGTCCCGGGTCGGGAATTCACCATAATTCATCATAGGTAGAATCCCTTTCTCATAGACGCGCAGGTCGACTATTCGAAGTCATCTCGACTGACCTGCACCAAGCCTCTTCGGAGGCCACACGCTATGATTAGCCGATAACGTGATGTATTCATTCTATTGCTCATGTCTCCACTCCGTTATTTAATAATGTTTGTGGGCAAGTCTCCATGGCCCATACATTTAATTTGCGAATTTTTGAATGCTACTATGAACAATCTTCACCGCTAAACTGTTGCGAATTCATTGCCCTGTGTCACAGGACATATGAACCAGTTACCGCTGACGCTTAACCAACGGTCTAGGAGGGAATGGATGATGGGTCTTCTCTTTAATTTTTGTAATTATTAAGCTGGTAAATTTTCCATAAATAATTTTAGCTTCCCTGTATATAAACACATACTAGCTGCTCCTACCAATACGTTGTTCTGAAGTGCAACAAACGTGTGAGATTATCGTGAGGTCGATATTCCTCTGCTAGAATCCAGTATGGTACTAGTGCAATGTAAGCAATGCCTGAAAATGATTCTGAACTCTCTTGTCGTTCCCACCACGTAACTATAGATCGTTCGGGGAAAAAATGTGATGTCCCTTCAGTCATATATCGTACATTAATCTACCGTGAAACTATGTCAAGATGTCAAGCAAAGTGGCCGGGTATAGCAAAATGCGAAATGGATGCTTTAAACTACGATACAATGACGTGGAAACTACAGTACATGAAACAACGAACGTACTCCAAAGCATTATTGATACAAGTATCATTCACAGCTGTGGCGTAGCGCATACGGTCAAACGTTAGCTTACCAATTAACAGAATGTCGCATTGATAGTTCGAATCGTATACACATTTTTGTAACCATATGGAGCTTGAATACTTAAACACGGGCCAGCGTGTACAACACGCAAACAGTAAAACGCCTCTGTTATAGTATTTGGGTGCTACATACACTGCACTGGTATGCGGTCGGAATTAACTAGCTTCCGCCATTCGTCATGTAATACTTGGACGAATACGTTGTCATTCTCCTTATCTGTGCGGAAGCAAGAGAAAATCCGTTGTAGGCACTACGTCTGTATGAGGAAAAATAATCGAACAGGAGACATCTGACTGCAAACATTTTCCTCAGGATTGAAAGATGTTTACGAACAACAGGGGTATTTCATATTATACCACCTGTCCGCAAGAAGACCGTAACGTCTGGTGACGATGAGGAGGCGGTTTACTACATGCACATAAATATCATCCCTATGTTGCACTGCTAAACCAGGAGCTCCACGGGCGGGATATCGAAACACGAATAAGTTTCCGTCAGTGGCTTTTGGGATTTCAGGAAAATTTGCGTGTTCTCGGCGAAATCCAGATTCCACAATACTCCATGCATTTCCACTTCTGCTACAGATGTGCCACTTGGAGAATATTTAACGATGTGCTAAACCACTCAATGAACCCATCCAGCAAAATGGGTAAGAATAGAAGAACCTGAATTTTTGGCCAGCCAGGTCACTGGATATAACGCCGTTAGAATTCTTTGAAACAAACCTTGAAAAAATTAAACAGTTTACACCCAGGAGCCAGAAAACGCCGAGCGTTTTCCACAACTCATCGCCGAAATATTCAGATAAGTAACACCATAACACCGGATATGCTACAACGGACTAGAATGTCCTCTCAGCGGCGTCCCCAGATTTGCGTAATCAAAGCAGTTCATCACTTCGAGCCCTTACTGCCGCAAATATCCTTTCTTAGTGCAGTATGCCTACCCTTTCTCCCTTCCCCGACATCTAGCCCATCATCATCCACCTATGACAAATCGGCCTTTCTTGAGGCCACATACACAATCATTCAATTAAAATGTGCATGAAAGGAGACATTTCTCGAGAGGCAGCAAAAAGTGAATATATCAATCTAATTATATCTACCCCGGACTAGAATATATCACCAGCTACCAGCTACGGTACACTGCACCGCGGCACAATGCGTGTAGATGGCAACTCATACGAATGTTCTAACATTATTGCAATATCCACTTCTTTTTTTCAGGTGCATATCACATCATTTAGATATCGCACTAGTGGTTTCTTCTTCTTCTTCTTCTTCTCCTTCTTCTTCTTCGTCTTCATCTTCTTCTTCTTCTTTTCCTGCCGCTTTTCCCACACCCGTGGGGTCGCGGGTGCGAACTGCGTCGCACATGTGGATTTGGCCCTGTTTTTACGGCCGGATGCCCTTCCTGACGCCAACACTCTATGGAGGGATGTAAGCACTATTGCGTGTTTCTGTGGTGGTTGGTAGTGTAGTATGTTGTCTGAATATGATGAGGAGAGTGTTGGGACGGACATATACACCCAGTCCCCGAGCCAGAAGAATTAATCAGAGGCGATTAAAATCCCCGACCCGGCCGGGAATCGAACCCGGGACCCTCTGAACCGAAGGCCAGTACGCTGACCATTCAGCCAACGAGTCGGACACTAGTGGTTTCTGTTATTCAATAATATTGTGGAACTAGCATATGTACCCGTTCTTCTCACGGGAATTGGTAATCGATTTCACGATTTCTTAATGAATTTATGAGAAGTTACGTGCCTGCATTCAAACGTTTAATACGGCATGTTAAACTGAAATTCTTCTACGCAAGCACGTGACAGTAACGTGAAGTGCGGTAAAGCTGAGCAAAGTGGGCAAAATGGGGTAGATCATAGAGTTTATTGAACGATACAGTTCCTGGTCCGAAGCTGTGCGTAATTCTCCCTATTTCTAGGTTACATATTGTTGTTCACCTGAAACATGGAGTGGCATTGTGGCTGAAGAATCATGAAAACAATCATTGACGATACACTCCCTAATTACCTATTCTATCGAAAAGAGTAAAATAACTCTTTAATTAAACCGTTTAACTCAACTTGAAATGACATGAAAGCCTTGTCATCCATCTATCGAAAAGGTAAACATGAGAACACACAATTTAGAATTTTTTTTCCATGTAAGACTGGTAGTTTTCCATTAAGTTTGGTCATGTATATTTTGTATGAGGGTAAAATAACTGGTTCTACTTCCAATAAACCCCCAAATCAATCCGGGATTTAGAAATAATATTGACCCTAATACCTACTCAAGGACAGATATAAAGTTTGGTAGAAATATATAGAGCAGTTTGTCCGTTATAGGAAAACAAACGGACGAAGGTACAAATCGAAAAAAATTGTAAAACATGTCCACTCGAACTTAGACTGAAAAACGGTCCTTTAATGATATCTCCCTTATTAATCCTCGTATCGAAATGATATATACGAGAAATAACTTTTATAATTTGAACTCCATTAAGGTAGGTAGATTTATATTAAGTTTGGTTGTGTGTATTTTGTGGGAGTGCAAAATCACAGTTTCGGATTCGTCTAAAACCCCAGTCAATTCAGGGGTTTAGAAACAATATTGGCCCTAAAACTTATCTAAGGACAGGTGAATTCTAAATATGACGTTTAGTAGAAATATATCCAGTAGTTTTCAAGTTATAAGAACTCAAAGAGATAGACAGATAGATAGACAGGCAAACAGACACCAAAGCTAAAATATATGCAGGTGGTCATTATTACACCTGAAACGGATAACTGAATGAATATTTCGTCAAAATAGTCAATGTACAGACGCACGGTCGTTACGAATTTATTTACATTGATAACAGCTGCCTATTTTATGCAGGTCGTAGATACAAAGGTATTCTATTTTATTATGTTTACCCTGTGTACCGGAAAGTTAGATGTTTTCTGTACATACAGTTTATAAAAATTTCGGTATGCATAAAACAATATTTGTAGGGGCAGCTTATATACCTGGTAGATACAAATAACAGCTCGTTAATTCCGCGAATGCCAGCACACATTAAACAGGATGCATGCTTAACCAATGTCGAAGTTAACATCTGTATACAGTGAGTGGTAATTCTTTCAGATTCATTAAACTTCTTTTGCACAAGAATTAAAAGACATATTTTTCTTCTCTATGATAAGAAAGGTACATTGTCTAAGTGGATAGTCATGCGGGACTTTGCTATATGTCATGCCTTTCTTCTGGAGAAGTAAAAGTTAATAAATTTGGCTACAGTTTCCCCACGAGAACGTTTTACCTGGAGCTTCATCTCTGATGACTCAAGAAATACACAGCTATTTGTAGATTACTCGGTGCATCTTTGGATCTACTAGAATTCCTAATAATTTATAGTTCATCGTCATGATGTTATTGCTTTTTATTTAAAATGTGGTGAATAATATTCCCTGAGCCTTTCAATTTAATACCAGCTTATTTGCAGTGAACCATTCAACGGTAATATGAATTGCTTTCCTACTTAGTACATCGAGGTCTTCGACTAATTTGGCCTGATTTAAAAGTAATCTTCTGTATATAAAACTGAAGAAAGTTCCAGACCCTATGCTACACGGTTGGTCATTTATTTGCGCAAGAATAATGAAACAAGGAGAAGAAATAATATGTGATGATGCTCAATATACAGATATTTATTGAATTGTAAACTAATCAAAACAAAGCCTATATCAACCTGATTACATCTAAAATATGACCAC